>NW_026125858.1:0-143196 GCF_943737965.1 Phodopus roborovskii | reverse complement strand
TTAATAACTCTAAATAACCATCTTAGAAAAGGGTGATTTTAGGACTTAATAGAGAACAGTCAGTGAGAATCTCAAAATGACTGAAAGAAACATAAAGATGCACAGCTCAAAATCCTTAATCATCAGCTCTCCGGCTCTCAAATCATTCAACTCTGAAAACCCATGGGATTAAGGTCCTCTAAAGGTAAGAGGGGTTGCAGAGGAGTTAATTTTATTTTCCAATGAAGGAAAAGGATAATGGTACAGGCCGTATTGTATTGTTTCCAGTTCTAGAAATTAGAAAATGGAACATAGGTGTACAACAGGTTTGAAGTACTAATGATTGTGTTGAAATGGCACAATGATGGTTTCGTTTCATGCTTATGTCACTATAGGCATGTTTGTGCTCGAGAGACTGGAAATATGTAGAACTCAAAAGAAAGAGCCTCTGCTTTGTTTTTGTGAGCAACTCAGTGAGGATGTAAGGTTAGTTCATTGGTGAGGCACTACTCCTTTTAGCATGCGGGAGGGGCACTAGAATGTGACAGATTTGTGGTTCATAAATGTTGCCTGGCAACGCTACTTGTATTCTTGTATCCTGGTAACATGGGCCAAGGACCAGAGAGCGCTTCGAGAAAGTGTTATCATGGGAGATGACAGTCTCCCAAGATAACAATCTCCTAAAACTTTTCATGACAAAGCATTTGATTCGCCTAAACAAGTCATAGCCACACTCCCTCCTGGAAGTGTCGTACAGCTTTACTGGTTACCAAATTCAAGATTACCTAATCATCAGAGAACATAGTCTGTGGAGAAACATTACAAAGTCTTCCGTTTATGAATACTCTCTCTCAAGAGCGAAACCCCAAGGGAATGAAAGATAGTAAGACACACAATTATTCACATCCAAAGGTGAGTTTGCCACTGGTGACTTCCTTCAGGAAGGTGAGAACCATTTGAAAGAGATAGGGACTCTAGGGATTGTTGGATTTCCTCAGTCCATCTCTTTTTGAGGAAGCCGTCCAACAAAAATATGTGATATCTTCTAAAAACCCTGCATACAAACTGACTGTTCAGCATTTAAACATGCTACACCCAACTCTGCGATTAAATAAGGGAATTAAACCTGGGAGTTTCCCACAATAATGTGGGAGCCAACTGAGACTCAATTGTGTGGAGTATGGCAGACTATTTCATCCTCTGATTATATTGTTATTTGATCATTAAAATGGGACATTAGATAATCCATGATCAGTGGATTGTGGTGACATGATAGTGCGAGGCAATTATTATAAACCATCTTAATATCAATGATGTTGTTAAAATATTTAAATTAGTCATGACATCATCGTTCATGAGCCTGGTTTGGAGCCACATAGGGATGTGGATGATGTTACACGAACTCATTATTTGATTATTTAATTATATAAAGCAATGATTATATCGTCCATGACACCTGGAATCTGGTGCCACAGATCATCTAATTACATAATTAATGTATTTAAATTGACAATCTGTGTTAAACACCAAGATAATGTAAATATATGTATAGTAATGTAAACAACAATCCACCTGTAAAGCTCCCTCTTGTGGAGTTAATGTGCAATATCATCACATTTTATGATTCATTTTTTCATTTGATGATGATGACATCCTTCATGCCTGGATTCTCACCATGCTTCCCTGCCAGTAAAATGCTACATCCCCTATTTATTGTGACAATTAGGTATTACTGACTCATTTAATTTAATTCTTTAAATTATGTAAACGACAGACAGTGCCATCACCGATTACGGTTTGGGTGCAAAAATCTGTCAGAGACAAGGTTAGGAAAGTTGTAGTCATGGGCAGAGCATTTTCTGAATGATCTATGCATCTCCCAGAGTACAAGGGATGCTGGGTGATTGAGTCCAGAAAGATTGCACGGTTTCCACCGAGAAGTACAAGGACTTCACCAAAGCCGGGGGCGGTGGTCTGGGTGTTGACTACCTGCTCTTCCTCCACATCTTCACATCGGTTGTGAACTAACATGAGAAGAAGGAGTGGCACTAGGAGGTTGGTACCATCACTGAGACCTGGCAAAAGGATGACGTCTCAGAACACAGAAGAACATCTCTCTCAGCTATGTTGGTGATACACCTGCTGCAGCCCACTTTTCAGCTGTTATCAACATTGAGGCTACTACTGCTATGCCAGGATTGGGCCCATTATCTCATGTCCTGCCGCACTACAACAGAGATTCAGGCGCTTGTGATGATGTCAGGCCAACAGAATTCATCAGGCAAGACAGTATGAATATCTGACGATTAACTGATGGCATTTTAAAAATGCGTGATGACAGCATATAGTTTCATACCTGGCAAATCTGCCCAGGAATTGATGATACAAAAAAGGTCAAAGGCTTACATATTTAAAGATGTAATTATTAAATTCTTTCATTATATAATTTGTGATCCCTGAAGTTTGGCGCCACTTTGTGTGACTCAAGTGTAACAGATGATCTAACTATCTGATTATTTCATTATTCATTATTCATCTGTCTTTTTCTACTCCATGAATAGTGGAGTCTGGATCCACCTTGTTGGTGTTAATTTGTATCTTGTGAATTCTTTCTTTCTATCTATCTTTCTTTCTTTCTTTCTTCCTTTATTTATTTAAATCAATTTTGACATCATTTTGTTATCTCTCTAGTGGTAAATTATGAGAAACTATCTGTTTATTCATTCATTTTTTGTTCAAATCTATGATTAAGAACTCAATGTCTCTTCAGGTTTGAGCAATCATTTAGGCTTCACGCATAAAACACCATCCACTTGTTTAATATTTATTCATTTAATTATGAAAATCTGTCATTATATATTCAGTGATCACTGGAGTTTTGAGACTCCTTGGGGGAGACCATTGTACCAGACCATCACATCATCTAATACTACACTTATTTCCTTAACTGTAAACTAGGAAATTAAGTAATAATTCATCATTTAATTGGCGTATTTAAAATACAGGTAATGTTATGGACCATAAGTCCCTTTTGGAGTCAGATTTTGGGAGTTGATGATGTAATATCATCTCATTACTTCATCATTTAGCTATGTAATTTGATCTTTACATCAGCGATAGGTTTAGGACTTAGGTGCCATCTCATCAGTGTTACTATAAAAGGCCCTGTAATTAATTATCAATTTAGTTTTTTAAAAACATCATTATTCCAGGAAGAGATCAGTCTGAGTACTACATGTGGGATTTAAGTATGCACCACCATGGCATCATTCAATCATATTTCATTATATATTAATTATTTAAATCGATGAAAATGTTGTTCTTTTGACTAGTGGCAGGCCTTTTCTCCATGGAGTTAATCACGTGGAATTATTTAATTATCTAAGTACTACTTCCTTGACAATCACTGGAGTTTGGTTCCATCTTATGAAATTTAAGTATGGAGGACTATCCAATTATTAACTTATTTTATTGCGTAAGTAATGATGGTGCTTATCTGTCATTTGGCTGCTGAGGGATTGACACAGCAGGAGATTGGTACCAGAAGCAGTGGCCAGAGAATGGGGGACACTGCCTTTGTGGTGATTACTGATTACATAATAGTAGATTTTTAACAATCGAATGATTACACGAATTAAAAAAAACTGCACTGTTTTGCATCATCAGTTTCTGAGAGGTTGCATCAGAACTGACCCATGAAGGACACAGTGACCACCGATTTTAAAAATGGAATAACAGAATAATCTCCTGATCAGGGAATCTTATCTAATGAACTCTGTCAGGCTGATAACATGACATACCACCAACAATAAATCACTCTAAATAACCATATTAGAAAGCGGGGAACAGAACTTAATAGAGAACAGTCAATTGAGGGATCCAAAATGACTGAAAGAAACAGAAGACACTGCTCAAAATCCTTAATCATCAGCCTAATGCAAATCTAAACCCACTCTGAGAAACCATGGCATCAAGCTCCTCTAAAGGTAAGAGAATAAAGAGGAGTTTCTTTTATTTTCTAATTTTTCTTTATTCTGGTCTAAAGGCCGAAGCAATGCTCCACAAGCAAATGCTTTTCCTGTGACTGCACTGGATAGTTGGCTACCTGACTCTAATGGAAAATTTAAATCTCTTAGGTGTTACAGTAATTTAAGAATTTTGAAGGTATAGTACAGAAGACAGCATGGCCATTGTTTGGAGAGCAACAGACTTCAACCAATGCCAATTGCATCAACATAAGAGATTGTCTAATAAACATTCTTCTAACATGATGAAATTGCATATTTTCTAGCATTAATATGCCTTCCCAGGGAGAAATCACTTCACCCACAAAGGAGATCCATAAAGTCAAATATTTCTAACATAACATGTCCTATCTCTGGAAAATACTCAGAAAGTAGCCAGCCTAGACATAGTTTGAATTTCATATATGATATCTTTCTTAAATGGCTTTTAAGTTCAAGCTCCATTTTACAAATTGAACAATTTCAGTAGGGACTGGAGCATGTCTAGCTACTTAGGGAGATGGGAGGATTAAATAGCAAATGTGTTCCCAGTATTGTTCCTAAAGGCCAACAGTTACCTGAAGGACCTGTTCCACATATAGGATCCTGAGGAGAAGGTGATGGGGGAATGAGATAGATAGGAAACATAGAAGGTAGAAAAGATTTTCAAAAAAGCTGGGATGGCTAGATGTGTCCCATAACAAGCTTCTTAAGGAAGAACAGACTCTTGTATACTATATCTACAGAGGAAATGGAAGCAAAGGGGACACTTACATGAAGTAAGTAGAAACCCAATCAATGGGACAAACTCAGGAGAACACTAAAATAATGCAGTGCTGGCGGAATACAGGGTATCTCATGATCATTGCTGACTAAGCCCACAGTGGCCTTGGGACTTAGAACCATAGCTCTATATAGTTTATATCTATAGATTTGAAGCAGCCTGTGCACAAAGGCTTTGTTCCATACAATTACCAGCTCTCCCATGCAAATACCTACTTTTTGACAAGGTTCTCTGTTTTATTGTCAATACACCAGGCCCTTAGGAAAAGCTTTCAAGGCCAAGTCCCCAGGCTGTTACAATCTCTTCTAAGAATGTTTCTCATCCCTGCATGAGGACCTAAGTGAAAGCTTTCCTTTATCAGGAAACTCATACATCATTGGTTTGCTTTTTAAAATCTGGTGTCCTATTTGCCACTCTGTTAGAACTATGTTTTTCTGGAGAAGAAAACTGCAACTATAAGATATAACAAATTTTAAGGTTGCTTGTTACCCTGTAAAAGCATTCTGAGCAGCTTGTTATAGGGCAGTTTTATGATAAGGGTAAGGGACAAGATGCTGTTGTAAAACAGTAGTTCCTTCTTTGTAATGGTTTGTAGTCAAAGTTCTGGAAAATCATGGTGAACAAATATGTATCTACGATTCAAAATTCAAACAGGACTGGTCAGCATACACTTATCTTTGTGTGTTTTAGAGGCAGTACTACCTCAGTTAAATTCTACTTTATGAGACATAATATCTTCAAAGCATTTGTAAATCCTTTGTGTTACAAATTCTACTCCTATAAATCACTGCTCAATAGTGAAGTGCTACCCTTACATGAGATGTCTTTTACAACATGCAGAAAATTAATAATAAATGGATCTTACACATAAAATTAAAATGCAAATTGCTGAACTTCTAAAAGGTACTTAACTAAAAGGCCTCTGGAAGTTTGTTGCCATGATTTCAGTGGGTGCACCTGAAGTATGTAGAAGTTGACTTAAAAGAGGTTTCCATACACACCCTGCTCCCAGTGCTCAAAGAAGATACAGCCCACAGAGTAGTTATTTGGAGGACTGCATGAGAACTCAGGGGACAGGTAGTCTGGCTATAGTTCCCCAGCCAGATCCAGGGAATACCCACCACACTGGATCCATCACCTCACCATCTCCCACTACCCATGAGGACAGCAGCTCCTCATTCACCATGCTGTTGTTTTCCAGTTTGCCCTTCCTCAAAGCACAGCACACAAAATGACTGACTCCAGTTTCTCTTCAAATCCAGACCAGAAGGGCCCTGAACTTCTTTTGACAGGCAGGTCACAAAGGGGCCTGATTGGCTAGTAAGGCCTGAGTGATAAAAGCACCTCCCAGATGGTTGCAGTGTGCTTAAGGAAAAATTGCAATGGTTACTGTTTGCCTTTTACACCAGACCAAGTCTTTTCTACATCAGCACTGATGTGCATTTCTATAGCAATTGTCCTATAGCTGACCCGTGATATCTTTCTGTAGTATACAGGCTTTTTCCTTTCTTCATCCTGGACACAGTGTGGCTAGCTAACTATACTTACTTAAATGGATTGAGCGATTCTAGGTGAAAAAGTTGAAGGGAGCTCCAAATATTCATTAACTACCACACAGAAATTTGGGGATACAAAAAAGTGTTATTTGTTATTTGGTTTAACACTGAGTTTAGTTGAACTAAATTTACTTTTTATCTGTTTGTCACAGGAAGTTGAGACATTCAGGACAGAAAAGCAGGGACCAGATCTCAAAAAAGATAAATGATCTTTCTCGTGGCAGAATGCCAGATGATGGCTCCATAGATGTAGAATTTTATCCCTGAAACTCACAGCAAACACTTGGCAAAGACATAATAATGAGAAAAGTAGTCTTAATAGAAAATTGAATATGTACAGAGGAATTGAACTAGGAAGTATGTATTTGTGAGCACTATTGTTAGCCAATACATCTTCAGTGAGCAGATAAAAAACAAAACAAAACAAAAACCAACTGCATTAATCAAGGTTCTCTGCATGAAAATGAATGTAGGATGAATCTCACCATGTGTGTAGAAAGTGGATTTATTAGGATGTCTCATAAGCTGTGATGTAGTAAATCCAACAAAAGTTACCTACCAATGGGAATCTGAAGAGTACAGCAGTTTTTTAGTTTATCAGTTTAACCCTGCCTTATTCTAGAGACAGGAGAGAAGCCCTAGTCCCTACTTCACAGGACCTGTCAGATCTACATGACCCCAACTGGATGGCATTCCCCTACATATTGTATTGTGGTGGGGGGTTGGGAGGGGAGGGTGTTTAGGAGTGCATGGGAGAGGGTAGAGAGGGCAAAAGGGAGGGAAGGAGGGAGGGAGGGTTTGGGGGGAGGGAGGGAGGGAGGGAGAGGGAACTGGGATCGACATGTAAAATAAAAAAAAAAAAAAAAAAAACACAAAAAATTGACTCCAAAATTTAAGTTGAAGAACAAGTTACTGGGGAAAAGTATTTCTATTTTTGTTTCCACAGAAAATGAAAAGATGTGGATTCCTTCCAGACTAATGTGGTTTGATCACACCAGACCGCCTGAAACAGAGTACAAGCTGATCCTACATTCCAAACAGCTGGACAAAACAGCCCTACAGACTACAGCTAGGATATCTGAATCTTCTTCGAATCCCCCAAGACAGCGCCCCTTACCAGCAGGAAGTAGTTTGGAAAGAACGACGCCCAAATTCCCAAATATTGTGTATAAATGTTTGTTTTCATTTAATTGGACTTTGTTATATAAAATTAAATAAAAAATACTCTATATGCATAAAAAAAAAAAAAAGAAAAGAAAAATTATAATGTGCTACATAGGTATGTTATCACTTATCTCTATAAAGCCTTTATCATGAAGAGATATTGGATTTTGTCAAAGGCTTTTGTAGCATCTAATGAGATGATGACTTTTTTCTTTAAATTTTGTTATATTGTGGATTCAATTGACAGATTTTTGTAGGATGAAACCTACTTGATCATGGGAGATGATCTTTTTGAAGTGTACTTAGATGGTCTGCAAGTAATTCTTGAGTATTATCACATCAATGTTCATAGGGGAAAATGGTCTATACTTCTCTTTCTTCATTGACACTTTGTAGTTTGAGTACCAGGGTGACTGTAACCTCATAAAAAGAATTTGCCAGTGTTCCTTCTTTTTCTATTGTGTGAAACAATTTGAGGAGTTGGCATTAGCTATTCTTTGAACACCTGGTATAATTTTTTCTACTGAAACAATCTGGCTATAGAATTTTGTTGTTTGTGGGAGAACTTTTATGATTGCTTATATTTCAATGGGTCTTTTAAAGTGTATATCTGCTCTTGATTTAATCTTGGTATGTCATACCTATCCAGAAAATTGTCCATTTCCTTTAAATTTTCAAATTTTGTGGAGTACAGATTTTCAAATGACCTAATGATGCTCTAGATGTTCTCAATATCTGTTGTTATGTCCCCCTTTTCATTTCTGATTTTGTTAATTTGGATATTACCTTTCTACCTTTTGGTTAGTTTGGGTAAAGTTTGTCTATCTTGTTGATTTTCTCAAAGAACTAACACTTTGTTTCATTGATTCTTTGTATTGTTTTCTTTGCTTCTATTTTATTGATTTCAGCCCACAATTTGACTACTTGTGGTATCTACTCCTTGTAGCTGAGTTTGATACTTTTTGTTCTAGAGTTTTCAGGTGTGCTATTAAGTCAGGACTATGAAATTCTTCCGTTTCTTTATGTAGGCACTTAGTGCTATGAACTTTTGATGGGAGATGCCATTCTGTATATATGTTTCTTATACTGGTTAATGAATAAAGCACTGTTGGCCAATAGGAAAGGAATATAGGAGGGAATATGAGACAAGGATGAAAGAGGAAGTAGTAAGGAGGAGTCAAGATGGAGAGTATGGAGAGAGCAGTACTACCAGCCACCTTTCCCCAGTAAGGTAAGACCACGTGAAAATACATAGATATGGGTTAATAATTAAGACAGAGGTATCTGATAAGAAACTAGTACCTGGCCAACAGCATTATATCGAAAAAAAAAAAAAAGTTACCTACCAATGGGAATCTGAAGAGTACATCAGTTTTGTAGTTTATCAGGATGGATGTCTCAGCTGGTCATTATACATCAAAATTCCAAAAAAAGTAGGCTCTAATGGTAGTAAAAGAATAAACTTGTACCCAAAGCTAGGGTAAGCAGCCAAAGAGGGAAAGCTTCCAACGTCAATACCATGTATACATGAAGGCTACCACCAGAAGGTTGATCTAATTTTTCCTTTATGTGATTTTGTTTTGTTTCTTGTTTTCAAAACAGGGTTTATCTGTACAGGACTTAAACTCATTCTGTGGATTTGGCTAGCCTCAACCTAAGCAAAATTAGGCAGCCTCCTGTGTCCTGGAATTAAACATTTGTACTGCCCCCAAGCAGTTAAAGGTAGATCTCATTATCTGTTTGCATAAAAGGCTTCTGTACGGCATTGTCAGTTCTGGAATATATTCTGCAAGTCTGACGTTTCTCAGCCCCTAAATGGGAATCAGTTCCAACTTGTCATGAGTTCAAAGTGGAAGCAATTTCTGTTTTCCCTTTATACATATTAATAAAAGTCCCCTTCCATTACCGCACCTTTGTTTGACTACTTAAGATGGTGTATGAATAAAATGGATCTTTCAGTATTGACTGAATCTGCCTGCCTACCATTATATTATGTCTCTGTCTTCCTTTCATCAATGATCGCTAGTCTTCCACTTGTCCACATTCACGGACTGAGAAAGGGACATGGGACTGTGCTGCTGTTTCTGATTACAGTCCTACAAACTCCATGATATTTGTGTGGAGATCATAAGTCAACTTTGTGGGGTCCACTTT
The DNA here is from genome assembly GCF_943737965.1 of Phodopus roborovskii. NCBI lineage: Eukaryota > Metazoa > Chordata > Mammalia > Rodentia > Cricetidae > Phodopus > Phodopus roborovskii. The sequence goes on along the minus strand of NW_026125858.1, from coordinate 133,555 downwards.
TAGCCTACCACCTGACTACTCCATGGAAAGCCTCAAGGTGACAAGGTCCTTGACAGATGTTCTACATGTATAAAGAGTCCACGGAAGCCAGCCCAGGCTACTATACCCAGCAAACCTCTCAATCAATATAGATGAAGAAAACAAGATATTTAACGACAAAGCCAGATTTTCACAATATGTATCTACAAATCCAGCCATACAAAAAGATTTGGAAGGAAAACTCCAACCCAAGGAAGTTATTTATGCTCACAAATATGTAGGCAAAAGATATTCCACTTCACCACAAATCAAGGGTAAAGCAGGACTAATAAATTCACAATACCACTGCCAACAACAAATCTAAAACAAACAAGCATTGACAATCCATGGTCCTTACACTCCCTCATCATTAGTGGCCTTAACTTTCTTGTAAACAGACACAGGCTAACAGACTGGACATGAAGACAGAATCCATCTCACTGCTGCATACAAGAAATACATCTAAGCTTCAAAGATAGACATTACCTCAGGCTAAGAAAAGATCTTCCAATCAAATGGACCCAAGAAGCAAGCAGGTGTGGCTATCCTAAATTCTAACAAATTAAACGTCCAACTAAAATAATCAGAATAGATTAAAACAGTCATTCCATGTCCATCACAAGAGAAATCCATCAACACAAAGTCTCAATTATGAACAACTATGATCCAAATTCAAAGGCAACCACATTCATAAAAGAAACGCTACTAAAACTCAAACCTCACATAAAACCTCACTCACTTATATTGGGAGACTTCAACACACCACTGTCACCACTAGACAGGACAAGCAGTCACAAACTTAAAAAAGTAACAAAAGAATTAACACAAGTTTCATCTCAGTTGGGTTTAACAGACATCTATAGAATGTCCCATCCAAACAGAAAAGAATAACCTTGTTCTCTGTTCCACATGAAACCTTCTCTAAAATCGACCAAATACTGGATGGCAATAACAAACCTCAACAGATACAAGAGAATTGGAATAGTCACCTGTATCTTATATGACAAGCATGCTTTAGAAATTGGATTACAACAAGAACACAAATCGCAGAAACCCTACAAACTCATGGAAACTGAACAATGTTCAATTGCACCAAACCTGCATCAAAGAAGAAATAAAGAAATTAAGGACATCCTAAAATTCAACAAGAATGAGGACACAACATACCCAAACTAATGGGACACCTTGAAAGCAGTGGTACAAGAGAAGTTCATTGCACTATGTGCCCATATGAACATAAACAGAGGATAGTCACAATAGAGAATTAACAGCACAACTGAAAGCCTTAGAACAGAGAGAAGCAAACTCACCCTGGAGGAGTAGACACCAGAACATAATAAATTTGAGGGCTGAAATCAATAAAACAGAAACCAGGGAAGTAATGCAAAAAATCAATATAACAAAGGATTGATTTTTCAAGAAAATCAACAAGACAGACAAAACTTTATCCAATCTAATGAAAAATCAGAGAGAGTACATGCAAATTCACAAAATCAGAAATGAAAAGGGGGACATAAAAATGGATATGGAAAAAATCCCGGAAACATTCAGGTCATACTTTGACATACTATGACCTTTATATTTACAACAAATGTATGGTGATCAAGAAGGTATACAATATTTGGGAAAGGATAAAGGGGAGATACAGAGACAAAGACAAGAACAAAAGCTGGAAAATATAATCAACTTTTTATCAAAACACCAGAGAAATCTCAGCCAGGGAAACCGAGATCTTGACCATTGTTACCCAGCTACCAATCATGCTAGTTGTTTAGATCTTAAATAAAAAGAATTCACAACTCCCTCAAAATTGATTCAGAAGAATAGTCACTCTCTTTTGCTTCTGACCCTCCAGGTACTGACATTTTTCCCAACAGAGATGCCTCATGGTTGAGCGCGCTTTCTAAAATGTGGGTAATATCTTTCTATGCTTCTGCAAACTCTAATGGCTCCTTGTGGTTTAAGGCAAAACCAGCCCCACTATGCCCACACAAAAATTAATACAGAAGAATGATTTAATTTCTGCTTCTGACCACATGTATAATGCCCCAGCATGTGGAAACTGCCCTGTCCACCCACTAAACACCATGCACACTTGAGGAAAGACCAGATAAGAAATTCCTTTTTTCTCAGGATCTCAACTTTCCTGAAACATGTTATGGTAGCTAGTGAGTGTGGAAAGTTAAAACAGCTGTGATCATGTATTGCTGAAAGATTATTCTAATGACCTATTTCCACTGGTTTATAAACTGTGTGTGACACATAAAGACAAATCTGAATGTGGAATACAATACTGATAAATTCCATAAGCAAAGTTTCTGTTTTTTGACCCATTGTCAATGAGAAAGCATGTCTCAGAAAATTAATTCTAAAATGCTAGGAGTAAAGCAGTTTTAGACCTTGCCTTTCCAGTGAGAAATATCTCCATAGACTAAAGAGGTTAAAAAAAACAAAGACGAGAAAAAAAACTCTTTAATGATTGCATACAACCATCTCTCACTAATGTTCAAAGAGGAGAAAGCCTACAACATATAATTTTTTGAGACAGGGTTTCTCAGTTTACCTGTGCTATAGCCTTTGTTGTAGTGGGTCTAGCTCTATAGAGCACACTAGTCTCAAACACACAGAAATCTGCCTGCATGTGACCTCTGAGGGCTGGGATTAAAGGCATTCATCATCACTGTCTGGCCCCTAAAACATATTTTGCATTCCGTAATTGCTGCCACTTTTAAGTTCTTTCAGGGTCAGATGCCAGCTGACAATTTGAAGAATTTAAATAGGGTCAGGAAACTGCAAGTCGGGCCAGTAAGGCCATGAAAGACTTCAACAGAAGAGATAGTACCATAATGATTTCATAGTACACCAGTGACATGCAACAGCAGGTCACACTTGAATGACAGATTCGGATACAGATGTGCCAGAAGATGAGGAAGATAGGAAAGGCAGAACAAAGAGAAGATAAAACCTGGGGAAGAGAGGTCTTGCTTAACTTAAGTCTTATTCTATGTAAACTTCTTATGAAGAATTGCCACCTCTTTACTACTTCCAGGAGGAAATGGAAGGAAATGGGAGAACACTAGAAAGGCAGCAGGAGTAAGAGCTGTGTTCTCAGGATCTGAAATGACACCTACAGAAAGGCCCTGGCCACACACTATTGCATTCCCTCATAAGCATCTTCCTTGTTTTATAGCAGGAGCTCTATTTTATTCTGCATATCTCAGGGCATGATGGAAAAGTCCTAAGGCAAATCCCCCTGGTTGTTACTGTTTCTGCCAATCAAGTTTCTAGTTTTGAGAAGGATCATTGATCCATCTCCATGATTGAGGACCTAAACTGAAAGTATTGCTTGCTCAGCCAAACCCTCAAAACAAAAGGGTTTTCCCTTTCAAACAGTTGTCACTTGGGTTTATCTTGCCCATCTATGAATTTCTCTAGAAAACTGGCACTTTCAGGCACAACAGGCCCTAATGTTCATTGTGACCAAGCAATGTCCCCTGAGCAGCTTCTAAAAGTGTTGTTTTGTCAAAAACAGATGGGCCGTGGGCTCTTTGTGAATGAGGGGTTTCTCCTTTGTCATAGTTTTGAGTAAAATGTCCTGGACAATCCTAGAGATCAAATGTATATTTTAGCATCCTAATCCGAACATGCCTTATTAGTACACTACTCATCTTTGGGCTATTTTATAGGCAGCACTCCCTCAGCTAAATCATATTTTATGGGTCTCACTCTCTGTATGAATAGGTAAGTCTTTTATATGTATGATTGTACTCTTCCACATCACAGTTTAGTAGTGGAGTGCAATCCAACACAAGAATGCCATGTATGGACATGTTCAGTGTCTCATGCCTATAATATCACTGTCAGGAGACAGAGGAATGTATATCTCTATGAGTTTGGGACTAGCCTGATCTACAGAGCAACTTTGTCATGCACCAATGATATACCTTGAAAGAAGTTGTCTCCCTGGAAACAGGATGTATCCCTGAAGTATGAAAGGACTTTGGGAGAGACACTCACTTAGCCTAGAGGCAAGAGGTAGGGCATAGTCCCTACTGCAAATGACTTGACATATTTTTGACTCCTCCTGGAAGGCAACACCCTACCTGTGGAGTGGGAACAGGAATGGGACATGGGACTGGAGCCAAATTGGGAGGCATGGGAGGGAGGGACTGGGAACTGTGATCAATATGTAAAATAAGAAAAAAATAATAAATATGTAAAAATCAAAGAAAAAAGCTATATCAAAAAAATCAAAAATAAATAAATATAAGTATGTACTCAAATAAAGAAAATGCCTTTTACAGGATACACACAAATAACCAAACATGAATCTTTTACCTACACATTAAATGTTTACTGCAGAATTTGTAGAAGACACTGGAGAAATTAGGCCTCTCCAAGTTTGGCTACTTGCCTTCCTATGTACCAAAAGAACTCTGATGCTGACTATCAATGTCTTTCTACACAAAGCTCTCTGATGGAAATGAAATGCTTTCCACTGTGTGAAATATTGATACTCCAACACCCGGGTATAGGGAGTTGCTAGGACTATATAGTACGTTTCAGAACACTGAATGTGGCCAAAATTTCACACCAAGCAACCTAGAGGGCCTGCCACACCAATTCCCAGGTCTCCCTATCCCATCCTCCCCATCTGAGGATAGCATCCCCTCACTCACCATGTTGTGGCTTCTGTGATCATTCATGGTCCACTCACAATTTTCTACAATAGCACTCCCAGAACAGAAATCAATACACTGGCACTTGTTCTGCTTAAAACAAAGCCCGAAGCAAGAGTAAAAGCCTACAGTGTGTTTACAGGAAGTATCCTGCAATGGCTGTGACTGGCAGATTGGCCTGGTTTTGCTGACTGGATGGTTAAGCTTGAACAACAAGAGCACTTCCTCAAGGGTTCCTTGGCTCTGGCTTCTACTCAAGACCCAGACCTTGTAGTCACCTACAGAGACACAAATCTCAGTGTCACTTACTCCTGTCTAAAACAGACAACCCCATTGTCTTCTAACAGTGTGTGAGATCATCCTCTCCTCTTCCACACAATGTGCAGATGTTGCAGATACAATTACACAATGCATACTGGAATGATTAAATTATTCAATAGAGGGAAGGGTGCCCATGTTATTAAAAACTTGAGAGATTTTATGGAATATGGCACAGAAGAAGTTTTTTCTGTCGTTTCTTGCTAAGGTCAGAGGAACTGGGTATACATTTTACCTAGTAGTCACAGACACTTCAGAAAACAATGAAAGAAGGGAAGGAGCTATATCACAAAGAAGATGATATATCTTTCTCCTGTTAGATGCTTGGGCGATAGCTCTAATGCATTTGGTAGTTTTATTCCTGAAACTCTTGACAAAAGAATAATAATAAAAACTGTTGTCGTCATGGTAATTTGAGAGAATTGGTCTGGGAAGATTACTTCTACAAGCATTGTGATGACCAACACAGCTTCCTCAGGGTACATTTGAGAAAATAACTGCATTATTCAATGATGTCTTCTTGAACAGGACTGTGTTCAGGTTTCTAAATCAGTGGAGCAATCATCCAGGCTTGAGATTGGAGAAAGAATTAATTTTTTGTTTGTGATCTGGTTCCTGTTTTCTTTTCTTTTTGTTTCTTTTTTTTCTTTTTAACTTGTCTGCAGCCCCAGTGACAACCATGAAATAAGTGGTTTCATTTCATCTTATCTCAGTGGGAAACTACAGAACATACATCTCTTTTTCTGTGCTGAAATCTCTCGCAAGTAGTTACGACATGGAATAATCACATCATGTGATTGTGTAGTACCCTGTGAAAGCTGGCTAGCAACCTTGTTTTCAGGAGAAAGGAGTGACTGCAGAAAGAGAGCAGATGATAAACATCTGCAGCAATTCAGCAGGATACAAGATAATCTCAAAAAATTCAGTAGCCCTACATTATTCAGAAAACAAAGAGACAGAGAAAGAAACCAGAGAAATATCAGCCTTTACAATAGCCACAACCAACATAAAGTATCTTGAAGTAATGCTTACCAAACAAGTGAAAGACCTATATAATAAGAAGTTTGTGGCTTTAAACAAATAAATTAAAGAATATACCAGAAAATGGAAAGATTTCCCAGGTTATTGGATAGGAAGGATAAAAATAATAAAAATGACAATCTTGCCAAAAAAAAAAATCTAGAGATTCAATGCAATCCCTATTGAAATCCCACCACAATTCTTCACGGACCTTGAAAGGATAATAATCAACATTATATGGAAAAACAAAAGGCCTGATATAGCCAAAACAGCCCTTTAAAATAAAAGAACTTCAGGAGACATCACCATCAGTGACATTAAGCTCTAGTACAGAGCTATGTGCCTGAAAACAGCCTGGAATTGGCACAAAAAAAGAAAGGTAGACCAATGGAATCGAACTGAAAATCCTGATACAAACCCACACAACTATAAACACCTGACATTAAACAAAATGGCTAAAAGAATACAATGGGGCAAGGAAAGCATCTTCAACAAATGGTGCTGGCTCAATTGGATGAGGGTGTGTAAAGGACCGCAGATAAACCCATGTCTATCCCCAAGCACAAAACTCAAATCCAAATAGATCAAAGACCTCAACATCAATCCACCCAAACTGAATGTCTTAGAAAAGAAAATAGGAGGTACCCTTGAACAAATTGTTATAGGAGACCGCTTCCTGAACATAATTCAAGGAGCATAGACACTGAGATCAACAATTAACGAATGGGACCTCTTCACACTAGAAGCTTCTGTAATGCAAAGGACACAGTGGACAAGACCAAAAGGCATCCCACAGACTGGGAAAAGATTTTAACCAATACTACATCACACAAAGGGCAGATCTCCAAAATATACAAAGAACTCAAAAAACTAGTCAACAAAACACCAAATAACCCCATTAAAAAATGGGGCATAGAACTGAAAAATAATTCTCAATAGAAGAAATCAAAAAAGCTGTCAGACACTTAAGAAAGTGTTCAACATCCTTAGCTATCAGGGAAAGGCAAATCAAAACAACTTTGATATACCATCTTATTCCAGCCAGAAGAACAGAACTCCTGCTGTTAAGTATGTGGAGAATGGGGAACACTCCTCCACTGCTGGTGGGCGTGCCAACACATACAGACATTTTGGAGATCAGTATGTTGGTTCATCAGGAAAATGGGAATTAGGTTACCACAAGACCCAGCAAACCCCGTCTTAGGCATATACCCAAATGACTCACATCCATGCAACAAAGACATGTGCTCAACTATGTTCATAGTAGCATTCTTTGTAATAGCAAGAACATGGAAGTAACCAGAAGCTCTTCAATTGAAGAATGGATAAAGAAGATATGGCACATCTATACAATGGAATACTACTCTGCAGAATAAAATAATGGAATCTTGAAATTCGCAGGCAAGTGGTTGGCACTTGAAGAAACCATCCTGAACGAGGTAACCCAGTCACAAAAGGAGGAACATACTATGCACTAACTCATAATTGAATTTTACACCTAGATCAAAGGATCTCCAGCTTATAATTCACAACACCAGAGGAACTAGGATACAAAGTGTATTCTGAGAGATTCATATAAAGTTCCTCACAGAAGGTGTAAGGGACAAGTCCCACAGAACACATGGCAGGTGGGGGTTGAATAGGTTGAGAACTAGGAAAAAGCGTAGGGGATGAGAGGAAAGAATGTGTGACTAAAAAGAATGACTCAGGGTAAGAATAGAAGACAGAAGAGAGAGACTCAGTGTGAGTGAGAAGGAGAGACAGAGAGAGTGAGAGAGAACAAAAAGAGTGAGACATTATTGTTTCGAAGAGAAAACTACCCAAAGAAAGGTCTAGAGACCTACAAGTCTGTTGCCAACTAACAATTCGAGCAAACGTATAAAGGCTACAATAAATGCACTTTCTGGATAGTGAGATCAACAACTAACTTATCCATCATCATGGAGCCCTCATCTAGTACCTGTTGGAAAGAGAAAGCAACACCCATACCTAAACACTGATTCGAACTAGGACACAGACGCAGATGGAGCAGACAAGACCAAGTGGCAGAAACATAGAGACAGCTGACCTGAAGAAGGAGGAGCTAACAGGCCCCAAGCTGATAGCTGGCAATCCAGCATGGGACTGACTCAGGCTTCCCTGAATATGGGTCTCAGCCAGAAGGACTGAGCAGTACTAAGGACCTCAGACAGTGGAAACAGCATGTATTCCTGGTGCACAAAAGAACCTTGCAGACACATTCACCATGGAGGGATACTGCCTTAACCTAGATACAGGAGAGAAGTGCTAGTCCCTACTTCAAATGACATGACAGACCTACATGACCCCACCTGGATGGCATGGCTGTACATGTGGAATTGGGGTGGTGGGATGGGAGGGCAGGGTGGTCAGAGTGCATGTGAGGGGGCAGAGAGTGTAAGTGGGAGGGATGGAGGGAGGTGTGGAGAGGGAACTGGCATCGACATGTAAAAAAAAAGTAAGAAAAAAAAAACAAAAAAACAAAAACAAAAAAAAAAAAACCCAAAATTCTCAGGCCAGGAACTTCCAGGCTAGTGGTAAAGAGGGAAAATAAGGGTAAACAGCACCCAGCCCCTCATGGTACAGAAGTCCTAAGCCATGATCATCCAGGAGCCATGCTGTGTTGCTGATGGCCTAGGTGCATTGGACCAGTTGGTGGGCATTCAGAAAGAAGAGGAATTCTGATCTTTGGGGGGTGTATGACTGAAGCTGCCCCTGGCCCTTCCCTCCTCTCCTCAGGTAGCAGTGACTGTGACTGGAGGGACCACAAAGAAGCATGAAGGTGGGGGGGTTGAGAGGGTGAGGTGGAGGATAAGGTGGTTTGGGAGAAAAAATATGGTAAACGTTTTTATGTAAACTAAGAAAATACAACTAACAAAATATATGGTAAATAGATGTGATGGCTATGTGCAGACTTGATACAATCAGTCTGAAGCAAAGAAAACAAAATAAGCTAACAGTGGTGTAGTAGACAATTCAAATGGGCCTGGAGATTTATAGGTCAACACAATTCATCAAAGTAGCACAGAGAACATCAGAAGGAACTTCAGGTGTTACAAGTATGATACCACTTCTCTAGGCAATAAAAGGTAGAACAGGAAAAAGGATTGGCAAGATGCAGAAGAGTAGAAAGGAGATAAAAATAAAATTATAATAATGAAAGATAACATAAAAGGAGAGCTGGTGTACCCCACATAATCTGTAAAAGGAGGCAACAGTTAAGAGAGCAGAGTGTGCAGAGAAGTTCAGGGGAAATCACCATAGCAAGAAGGTAGAGTCAGGAATTAAATAAATAAATAAGTTTTCATTTCAGGCATGCACCTCTGAGTAAGACTCAGTGATATGAAAAAGGAAAAAGAAAAACAGAAAAGGAGAGATTTATCTACACTAGGGATGTCTGAGGAAATCAGAAAAAGAGACTACAGGTAATGTTAAAAGATAAAGAGGTTCAAAGAAAAGTAGTAAATAGGTCAGAGGAAGATGTAAACTGTTGGCTGTGGTCTCTCGTATCTACAAACATAAATTCAAGATTAGTAATTTTGACGAAACCAGGTTGACTGTTTAAAAGTGCCATTTATTTCTCTCCAGAAAAATATATGTACTTGTCAAAAATTTCTATTCGTGTTTCCTGTTAGAAACCTGTTTATAGCAAGAATAGAGCTTAAACAAAAATGGTTTAAACATTTTTGCTGTCCAATGCTAACAGCTCTCAGCTCAAAATTTATCTCTGAGCACTGGTCATTAAATTCAGATTATCAGAAAATCAGATGCCCTTTTAATGTAGACGACACTAATACTGTTTTATGTCTAAAGCTGTTAAAAATTGAAACTAGTTAAACTGTTACAATTAGTAACACTGGTAATTAACATAAATTTAACAGTCACCAATGTCATAATGGGTTTAAAGACATAAAGGGTGCTTAAATTTGATATTACAAAAATAAATTACACGATATTTTATTGTTTTATAAGACAGTTTTTAAATGTTTAAATTCAGAAAGTTACATTGTATTTGTGCTTCTATTACATTGTTAATGTTTATAGTTAAATCAAAGGGCTAAAAGTTAAGATCACAGCATAAAGTGCATATACTAACCAAAAGTTGAGATGCTCATTTTTTATGTTACAGAAGGCAATCCATCCTTGCATTTGCTAAATTTGGAAACGTAAGTTATTTAGATAAACTGAGTCACAAAGTTGTTTTATGTTTCCCTACAAGGAGTTTCAAATTAAAATCAGTATTTTTAAAGCTAAAACTGACAATGCAAAGTTCTACTTTTATAAAAGCTGGTAACCTATTATAAATGTTAAGAAACACAAGTTACCAGCCATCCTTATAGATTAACTGTTGGATATAGTCAAACTAAGTATTAATGATTAATAACAGTAATAAACATCACTCTGTCTCCTATACATGTTCTAAATAATTAAGGTTAAAACAAGTAACTGAAAGCCAAGTTGTCTATTCAGATCTACCTAGACAGACTTTGAATACTACAAAGATCTGTATAATAAGGCATTTAAATGTTAACTAAAAAGCTGTAATACTATCAGGCAAATATTCAGAGAACCTAACAATGACCCAAGTTCTCTAAAGATGACTATGGGGCAGCATAGATTGTGATGACACTGAACAGAGAGCAAGATGTTCAAATACAATGCCTGCTGCAAGACAGGACCCAGTTCAATCTCTGTAGAGGCTACAGGGTACTGGAAAATTGTCTGCACCATCTTTGCCTAGACAAAATAAGGTGAGACATTTCCAAGTCAAAGTTACACAGAGAAAAAACAAAAAACAAACAAAAAAAAAACAAAAAAGAATAAATAAATAAACCCTCTCACATTATGTACTTGGTGAAAAACTTCTCCCCTGAATGCCATAAACAATTGATTATGGCTAGTAATATAATGAATGGTCCCTGTCATTTTTTTAAGTAGATTCAAAAGTTAAATAAAATTTATCCTTCTCAGGTCTCTGATACTATTGATGTCTTGGCTAACCAAAACTTTGTGAGCTTGGCAGTAAAGGCACCCTTAACATGGCTCCTAAAAAGGATCTAAAAATATGAAGACATATGTCTTTTTTTGAATATTTATTAATTATGCATAAAGTGTTCTGCTTGCATACATGTCTGCATGCCCATAGAGGATACCAGATCTCATTATAGATGCTTGTGAGACACAAAGTAGTTGCTGTGAATTGAACTCAGGACTTCTAGAAGAGCAGCAAATACTCTTAATCTCTGATCCATCTCTCTAGCCCAAGACATATAAGTCTTAAAGATAGAAAAATAATTTACAATATAAAAATGCAGAGCTTAACATTTAATTAAGTTCTCTTAAGCTATTGAGCAGTGACTCCCAGCTGTTTAGACAAAAGCTCAAGGTTTTATGATTTATTTTGGTTGTCATCTAAGTGTAAATGTGAAGGACTTTTCATCAGGCCTAATGTACCTCTGACCAGTCTGTACGTGGATCTCTCTTGACAGAAGAAAAATGTATAAGCTTTTTCCCTTGTTGAGATAATATATCAAAAGGTAACTCCTATACATAGGGGACAAGATGACTAACCTTTAGGCCAAAAATCACCAGAAGACTTTTGCCTATTGGAGGCCCAAAAATTGGGCCTCTCATGTCCATAGCAAAGAGGGAATGTGATGGAAAAATTAATAACCAAAATGTATAAAATTAGGGCTCATTGGAAGAATAAAGAGAACAAGAATTTCTGCCAGTAGATAAATCCCTGATTAGATTACAGAGCCCACAACCTGTTCTCAGGGGAAGAAGAAAATCGCCCAAACTTTCAGGTGTGCTTATCAATCCTGCATAAACAAATGACAGATACTATTAACTTAGATCCATGATGACCTTGTAAATTAAATTTGTACTCTATGAACTGCCTGTATTTTGGAAACCTTGTCTACTGAAACTAATGGTCTCAAGCCTCCCTGTCTGTTTATCCTTTTAAAAACACTTCACTATTTTAGGCCACTACCTTACATTTCCGATAGAGGAGGTACCAGCTGGCTTGATTTTTAGCAATAGAAACCTTTTGCTTTTGCAGTCAGAAGTTACTTCCATGGAGGTTGAGGAAACTGGTAGACATAGAAGTAATAAGCTGCTCAAGGAGGCTTTATAGGCTATAGAACTCCAGGTGACAGCTATTTGAAAATCAAAACACTATTGTGTCAGTGATATGCCTGTATTACTTCATGCTTAATTTTGCTGTGTTTTCTTAGCTGCAAGTAGGCTAAAATGCTAGACAATACCAACAAAAGGAAGGGGGATTCAGGAAATGGAAGACTTATCACAGGCATTGGTTTTGTTGACAATGTTGAAGATTCACATGGGCTGCACTGGTTCACCATAAGTCCAGGGAGAGCAATATTGAGGAGCAGGCTTTACTCAGCAACTGATTATCATCTGCCAGAAGCACAAATCGGCTGAGACATGTTCAAAGTGGGAACAGAAGTTAAAACGTATATATTTAATTGGAACTCTTAGTTCCTTACCTTTAGTGATCAAGAAGGACAGCAAGACCAGGGAGACAATTCCATCCTCAGAATAGCTGTACTTATCTGCAGTCCTTTTGTCCTGTAAGCAGTGGATACAAACTTTATGACATTTGATCCTCTGAAGCCTATATGAACTATATAACTATATATATATATATGTTATATAGTTATATAACATAACTATAACTATGTTATATAAAAGGACATAAAAGTTTTAGATATATTATCATTACCAATCTGTGCTGAAATCCATATTGTAGAAAAAGTAGATATTAGGTATCTGTAAAACAGCAGGCATGCACTTATGCCTTTGAAACTTATATGCAGGCTGAACACTGTATGCATAATTAATAAATAAATGTCCAAAAACGACATTTATGTCTTTATATTTTTAAATCCTTATTTAGGAGCCATATTGAGGCTGCCTAATACTGACAAGCTGACAGAGTTATGGTTAGCCCAGCCAACAATACTTTTAGATCTGAGAAGGATATATTTAATTAACTGTCCAATCTACTAAAAAAAAAAAAAAAAAATACAGGGACCAGTCAATATACTCCTAGCCATAACCAATTGTCTATGGCATTGAGGGCAGAAGTTCTTCACAATGTACATAATGAGAGGTGTTGTTGTTGTTGTTGTTTGTTTGTTTGTTTGTTTGTCTTTTATCTGTGGAAGAGGGACATGGAAATTTCTGACCTTATTTTATCTAGGCCAAGGTGGTGCAAGCAATTTTTCAGTTCCCTGCAGCCTCTAAAAAGTCTAAGCTGGGTTTAACCTGTCAACAGACATTCTATTTGAGCATCTTGCTCCTTGGTCAGTGTCATAACAATCCATGCTGTCCCATAATCTTCTTAGAGGCCTAGGGTCATTGTTAGGATCTGTGATTCTACGTCTGATATTATTATTACTTTTTAGTTAACATTTAAATGCCTTATTCTACAGATCTCTGTACTATTAGAAGTCTGTCTAGGTATAGCTAAATAGAAAACTTTGTTTCAGTTACTTGTTTTAACCTTAATTATTTAGAACATGTATAGGTGACAGACTGAAGTTTATCCCTGTCATTAATCATTAATACTTAGTTTGATTATAACCAGGAATTAATTGATAAGGATTTTCTCATCATATGAATTTAATGACCAGAGCTCAGAGATAAATTTTGATCTGAGGGCTGTTAGCATTAGACCCCAAAAATGTTTAAACCATTTTTGTTTTAGATCTATTCTTGTAATAAAACGTAGGTTTATAACAGGAATCACACAGATAGAATTTTTTTCCAGTCCATTAACATTTGTAAGATTTAAAGGAAATATTCTATGATCTATCCTATCTTTGTGAGTATAAAGAACTATATGTCACTTTAAACCCAACCAGGGAATACTATAACCTTAACTATCAGTCTTCAACTCCTTCAAAGAACACAGAAGGATAATATATAAAATCTAGAATTGAAAGGGACAACTCCCCTGGTCAGATCCTATGTTCTTCTGTAATGTTCCATCTTAAGCCTATAAGCCACAGTTTATGTATGGCAGATTTTTCAGCCAAGTAAGAAATATAAAAGTGTCCTACCTGTGTTGTCAGGTTGTCAGTACCTTTTCTCCACATCCTTCAGACTGTCTAGCAGACTCTTCCATGAAGAAGGAACCATATAGCAATGTCCATCTTGTATCAGCAGTCACTTTCCTGTGGGTCCTGCATGTCCAGTCCATACAGCATAAATCCAAACAGTCCAGGGAAGAACAATATTTTGCCCAAATGGCTGGTCTTGCCATATTGGAGGCAAACTCTAGAACTTTTCAACAAGTACATATAATTGTCTTTAGAGAAATAAATGGAACTTTTAAGCAATTAACCTGGTATGGTCAAAATTTAATGCATATTACTAAATTTAAATTTATATTTGTAGATATGAGAGCCCACAGCAAACAGTTTACATCTTCCTCTGACCTATTTACGAATTTTCTTTGAACCTCTATATTGCATTACATTACCTTTTGTCTCTTTCTCTGATTTTGTCAAACATCCTTAACATTGACAACACTCTCCTTTTCTATTTTTCATTTTTCCTCTTATGGATGACTCTTACTAGGAGGTTTTGTGTCTGAAGTGAATATCTTATTTATTTATTTAAATCCTGAGTGTACCTTCTTACTGTGGTGCCTTCCCCAGAGCGTCTCTGCACCCTCTGCACTTTTATCTCTTGGCTTGTTTTTCTGCTTATGTTGGGTACACCAGCTCTCCTTTGTTGATGCTTAATAACGATAAGGAGAAACAAATAGGCTGAATCGATGTTTATTCAGGGAGAAATAACTTATAATATAGAAATAGGAATACTAGCTGTTCCTGGTCCCAAGTATGCCTCCAGATGTACTCCTGTCCCCGTGCTGCAAGAAATAGAGCTCTTTGAGCCCCCTCTTCAAACTTAGTTCCCCCATGTAACTCCTGCTCTGCCTCCACCCCAATTGACATGGTCTATGCCACAGGTGCAAAAAAAGTGAAGATCTCACCAAAATCCCCATTTTAGTCTAAAGAAAAAATTTAAGCTTGATACAAAAACTATATACAAAACAGTGAATAACAAGTGTGCTCTAAGAAAAGGAATATTGAGGACATATAAACTTAAGACATAACTATCTAGATCTAGGATGAAGGGAAAATGGGGATTACAATAGTGTTGTCCAAAGCTGGAAAGCGTAAGTCTACTAAGAAATATATCTAACTAGGAAGAGAGAATAATACTTGTGATAATTTAATATTCAAACTCATCAAAGCCCTGAGAAGAAAAATAACAATACTAGGGTAGGCAGGAAGTGTGCGTGGACAACTTCAAATGGTGCAGCAAGGACAGAAACAGCTATCTGGATAGTCAAGCTCTCACCTCAAGGTTGGTATAACCAGTTATTGCTAATGCCTAGAGTACCTGAGAGACCACAACAAAAGCAAGGAGGTAAAAAATCTGTCTTACCCTGACTTGGCAGGGTTCAGCAGTCTTCTAAGGCCTGAAATCTACTCAGCATTGTTTCCTTGAGTATCTGATCTTGAATCACAAAACTTTCTAGAGACTTCATTGAGTCAGTAAGTCTCTTGCTTTCTCCAACTACAAATGATTCCATATTTTTAATATTCTTAGGTATTATCTGAATGACATTTAAACTGCCTTCCAGAATCAATGTTCTATCTGATAGCTTTCCATTATCCTCAGACATGGAACGGATTCTGCTAGTCTTTCCATCTGATATTCCAGTTTTTTAACCTTATTAGCAGCTTCGTTCAAGCAGGAATTAGCTGTTTCTGCCAGCATGTTAATGCAGTGCACTGTTTCTGTTTTGCTTATTGAAGCATTTGACATAGAACAAATTCTGTTTTCTAGTTGGTAATTTTTATGTTCCATGTTTTGTATTCTAGATGTCGGCTCTCTATTTGCATCTCTAATATTCTGAATCTTTTTTTCATCAGGTTGATACCCATTGTCTTTACAAAAAAAATGTATATATTGGTTAATCCATGATTGTCTTCTGTTAAAATTCCTTCTATATATGAAGTAAAGGAATTTCCAAAGTCTTCCATCATAAGATTATCCACCCTAGGTATGGAACAATTGATCTCATATATTATATCATCTTAAATTGTGAAGAATATTGTATTTACCTTAGGTGGAATTCTGCTGTCCTCGAACTTTGATGGTTTTAGTTGTTGAACTCAGCTTGTGGTGGTAATGCCTGGAGGTGTCCCACCAAATCGCATCTGGCAGCAGACAATCCTTCTGATCTTGTTCCCTGAAGAATAGCTCTTAACAAAATAAGGCAAGCACAAATTTGTTAAACGAATGAGTGAAAGGAGCCTTGTGCAAATTTCTGAGGACCCCAGGGCTAACAGGTGTTGCCTCTTATTGGCGCCTTTGGGCCTCAGGAAACACACCAGCTGGGCAGGCGCCAAGTGAGCTACAGCTGCAAATGCAAAGTGGGGAATTGGCAAAAGATGAGCAGTGTGAGCTTTCTCAGGGCTGCGGTGGAGGTAAAGTTGTAGGGCAGTGGCAAATGTTCCACAAGCTGTGGTGTTTCCACCTGGTTACTCAAGGAACTCTGCCCATTCGGGGATGGTGTGAGAAGTGAGCAGAGTCTGCCACCTTGGTGTAAACCAGGTCCGGTAAAAATCCGGATTCCGCTTCTGACACCAGATAGCGTGCTTGGATAGTTCAAATTGATTGGTCTGCACTGGATGCTATGAGATGATTGGTTTATGATGCGCGGGCTTTGTTGCAACCCTATAAAAGCTGTCTGAACCTTGTACCCAGGGTTCCCAGTCCTCTACCCTATGTGGAGTATGGCTGCGAACCCCAGTGCACTGGAATATAAAAGACCTCATGGTTTTGCATCAAGACCATTTCTCGTGAGTGATTTGGGGGGGGGCGCCTTTCCTGAGACGGGGCGTGAGGTTCCACGCCCTATGTGAGTCTTTCAGGGTGGGTTCTAGGACCTCATAAGAAAACCCACAAAAGCAACTAAACTGGCTCACAGGAACTCACAGTGCCTGAAACAACAACCAGGGAGTCTGCATAGGACCAACCTAAACCTTCTGCATAAATGTGACAGTTGTGTAGCTTTCTTTACTTGTGGCTGTTGGTGTATTGGAAACGGAAAAGACGGTCTTTGCCTGTATTCATTAAAATCAGTCACAGAAAAATATAGAATGTAATCACAACCTAAGTTTTAAGATTTCTTATGTGTAGTGTTCTACCTGCATGCCTGAAGAGGGAACTAGATTTCTGAATAGGTGACTATTACTCACCCTGTGGTTGCTGGGAAATGAACTCTGGAAGAGCAGGTAGTGCTATTAACCTCTAAGCCATTTCTCCAGCCAACACTGTAAGTTTTATAATGCCTGAAAGATTTTGTTGGGATATGTAAACTGTAAAAGAAAATTAAAGAAAACAACAGTGTGAGAAAGAAGTTGTTTTCAGAACCCCTAAGACACATAAGAATCCAGCTGCAAGCAAGCCTTTGGGGTGATTTTTTTTTTTTATTTTGTGATGGATGAGGGAGGGTCCCACCCAATGTGGGTGCCAAGTGCTGGGCAGCTGGTCCCGAGTTCTCTTTAAGAAAGCAAGCTAAACAAGTTATGAGGCAGGACCCTCCTGGCTTTAGGTTTCTTCCCTGTTTGAATTATTGCTCTGGGTTCCTTCAGTGATAGACTACAATGAAAAAGTACAAGTGAAATAAATCTTTTCCTCACAAACTTAGTTTTTGGTCCTATAGTTTGTTGCAGCAACAGAAACACTAAGACATTAGTCATTAAACCAGTGATGACCAATCTACAATAGATAGGCAGAGAGGGGGTAGGTATAGAGGAAGGAACTGGATGTCCATGGGATGGGGAAACAACAAAGATGTCATTGGGGGATTGGGGTGTGTGGGAGGACTGGAGAGGATCAAGTGGTGATGGGGAGGAAATTTATGGTGGAGAAAGGGAATTCAGTGAGAGATAACTGGAACTGAGGGAGATATTTGGGAGGTCATATGGAAACTTAGTTCAGTGGAAATTTCCTAAAATATATGAAGGTGATCCTAATGAGCCGTCCTAATAATGAAGGAGAGAGAGTCACAGCTGTCCATTTTTTGTCACTAAACTAGGCTTCCAGGACCAGAAAAAGGTCACATTCTATTGAGTTGATGGGCAAGGGGGTCCAATGGGAATCGCCAAACAACCCAGGCTATTGTCAAGACAATAGCAACAGTTACTCTCTGCAAACTGCAACAGGGTCAAATTAGTGAGGACAACACCAACACAACTCATTGTACATGAAGAAATTTAACTGCTAACTAGACGCACAGATGATAGACATACAGGTTGATTGATGACAGACAGACAGATATAGATAAATGCTTCCATACCTACCTACCTACCTACATGAATACAAAGATGAAAAACATACAGACAGCTAGATCTATGTAATGATAAACTAAACACTAAAAACGTGGTACTCTGATTGGAGATGTCATTCAGCAAATATGTTTCTCTTATTGGTTAATGAATAAAGCTCTGTTGGCCAATAGGAAAGCAAGATAGTCAGGACTAGGAGACAAGGAGGAGAAAGGAAGTAGTAGGGAGGAGATCCAAGATGAAGGACCGAGAGAGAAGATTGCCAGCCCCACTCTCTGGTAAGATAAGGCCACGTGGAAATACTTAGATTAACAGAAATGGGTTAATATTTAAGAGAGACCTAGCCGATAACTGACCAACAGAATTATATCTAATATAGCATCTCTGTATGTTATTTGGGGCTGGTGTGGACCTGGGTCCAGGCTGGGGGAAAAAGTGTTTCTAACAGTACTCTTTACTTCTCTTACCTACATGAGCATATTTTCTACCCCCATTTAAGATACAAAGATGGAACATTCAAAATACAAAGTCCTCTACAATCCCAGACACAAAATATCCAATGTCCATTTGAGGCACGTTGGTTTGATTAGTAACTGGACTTTCCTTCGATTCTGGCTATTTGTAGAGATTACACCTGGAACTCTTCCTCACATTTTGTATTTATTTCAGTTACTACTGTGTAATAATTGATACTTATAATCCATTAGAGAGCAAAGCTACTGAAGATATTTCTGATGCAGCTGATATTCTCTCATACACCATCACTTCTAAGATACATCTTTTTAAAGTACAATAAAGTTTTATAAACAAAATAGATATTTAGCAGGATGCAGCTATAGAAGAACCACAAGAGAAAATAAATGCAATCATATTACATAGTGACAAAGTTCATACTAATTCAAAAGGAAAATACACAATGGACAATTAATCAGCTGTTGTAAAGATGACATCAGGATTTTGACCCCATCGCCAGGCCTCTGCTGGAGTACGACACTGAGTCCCCATGTGCCTGATCTTTGACCCCCATCAGTGGGCATCTGCTGGAGGACCACCATGAATTCCCGCCTGCCTGATCTTTGACTGCCATTGCTGTTACCTCTGCATGAGGAGAGACCTCCTAGAGAACTTGGACCACCCAGAGCTACAGATATTGAACTTTTGACAGACCTAAGCCCACTGGGAGAGCAGGGTAGAGAGAGAGACTCCACCTGCACCCACTGGAAGAAGCAATGGGAAGACGGCAATACAAGAAAACACCTAACAATAGAAAGACAAGCATGACACCAACATAACCTAGGGACTCTACACCAACTAGACCTGAACACCCCAAAGCAGATGAAGCAGAAGAGAAATACTTAAAAAATAACTTCATAAAAATGATAGAGGCCCTCAGAGACAATATGAGAAAATGCCTTAAAGAAACTGAAGAAAAAAATAAACAAAAAATTGGAAGAAATGAACAAATCTTAAAGACATTATAGAACGCCAAGAAAAATCAATTAAACAGGTGAAACAAGCAGTTCAAGACTTGAAAACTGAAATAGAGAAAATAAAGAAAACACACACTGAAGGAATTCTGGAAATAGAAAAACTGGGCAAATGATCAGGAACTACAGACACAAGAATACTACTCTGTGGGGGGAAAATGCAATCTTGAATTTCTCAGGAAAATGGATAGAACTTGAAAAAACCATCCTGAATGAGGTAACCCAGTCACAAAAAGAGGAACATGGTATGTGCTCACTCATATATGGATTGTAGACACACAGCAAAGGATCTCCTGCCTATACTTCACATCACAAGAGAAACTAGGATACAAGAAGGATTCTAAGAGATTCATACAAGGTCCCTCACAGAAGGGTAATAGAACAAGATCTCCTGAGCATATTGGGAGTGGGGGAGGTCAATGAGTGGAGAGGGAGTTAGGAGGAAGAGAATGTGAGGAGAGGAGAGCATGTGGGGCAAGGAAGTTTGAGTTAGGGGGAGGAATAGATGAGAACAGAGAGGGGGGGGAGATACCTTAATAGAGGGAGCCCTTGTAGGTTTGAAGAGAAAACTTACTCTAGAGAAATGTCCAGAGACCTACAAGACTGACCTCAACTAACAAGTTGAGTGACAGTGGAAAGGCTAACATAAATGCTCTTCCCTCATAATGAGATTGATGACTAACTTATCCACCATCATAGATCTCTCATCTAGTAGCTGATGGAAACAGAAGCAGACACCCATAGCTAAACACTAAGCCGAACTGGAATCCAGATACAGAGAGGGGGGACAAGACCAGGGTACAGAAATCCACAGGGACAGCTGACCTGAACAAGGGGGAGCTCATGGGCCCCCAGACCTATAGCTTGGAAAACAGCATGGGACCGACTTAGACCCCATGAACATGGGTCTCTGTTGGAAGGCCTGGGCAGTCTAAGGAACCTCTGACAGTAGAACCAGGATGTATCCCTGGTGCACAAATGTACTTTGGGAACATGTTACCCATGGAGTGATACTCCCTTAACCTAGAGGCAGGAGGGAGGGTGTAGTCCCTGCTCCAAATGACTTGAAAGATTTTGTTGATCACTCATGGAAGGCATCAATCTCCCTGTGGAGTATGTGGAGAGGAATGCGATGGGCGGGTGTTGGGGGGGCATGGGAGGGAGGGAGAGAGGGAATGAGGGAAGGAGGGAAGGAGAGGGAACTGTGATCTATAAGTAAAATGAGAATAGACTAAAAAAAAAAAAAAGAAAAGAAAATAATTCAAAAAAAAAAAGACACCACAGACATTTCAGGCAAATGGATGGAAATAGCACAATGAACCTGAGTGAGGTAACCCAGACCCAGAAATAAAGCATAATATATACTCATTTATAAGTGGATATTACGTATAAAATAAAGGACAATCATGTTATCGTACATTTTTAAAGAGTCGTCATTACGAAAGCATCTTCCATATTCCATCAAATAAAACTTTCATCACGTGGAGAAATAAGCACAGTACAGGAAACAGTTTTACACATAAAATATATATTCTTATGAGTACTAGTTAAAATGATTAAATTTGTAAAATTGAATTACATTAAAATGCCTTTGAAAGAATAGGGTAGAAAATGTACATAATTTGTGGTTTCCAAATACAGTAGAACATATGAAGAACTTAATCATTTGGTGGCTGAGTTTTATGCCAAAAAATGATTAACATAACAAGAAACTATTAAGATGTCCTCTTCTAAACTAAACAAAAACAACACTAAGAAAGAGGACAACAACAATAACAACAATAACAAAGAAACTCTATCATCTGTGGCATCTCCAGGAGGATATGCCATAATCTGAACATTATTCCAAGAGAGTAGCTGGTGTCTGTACTTTGTCAGCGTCAGAGGTTGGTGTTCAGCCATCTCGGTCTGGGCACTATGCTGGGATCACTCCATTTCTAATGCTCAGAAGATGATGACTGGTATTCCAGCCTCTTCTTATTACTCTTGAGCTCTGAGACCTCAAACCTAGGGGAGAAATGTTATATTGATGAGCAGGAGAATGCCGAATCTTCCTTGTCTACATTTTGTAAATGTGATGTCCCTTTGCACAGAGTGGGAATGTCAGACACCTGCTTGGTCAAGGGTAAAACCAGAGGCCGTTTGGATGAGGACGTTAGTATAGACACCTTACATGATGGGAAAAGAAGGTCTGGAGCTCTCTTGGCCAGAGGTGGAGTTTGAATACTCCATTAGTCACACAGAATATGTATGAGACACCCTTTGTCCCTTTGTCAACGGGAGCAGGCCTCACATTTAGATCTTGAATGTACCTCAGTATGAGTGAGAGATGTACAAAAAGGGATACAGGGTTCAGAGGTGAGAGATTTGAGACTTTCTAAGGAGCATGGGGAAGAGTTGACAACTCAAGAGCCCTGGAGAAAATACAAGGACCCAGGGTCAGAGCAGAAATGTTTGAGGGCTTTTGTCGAGAAAGCAGAAATCCAAGGTCTCTTCATAGAGATAGACTAGCATGTATCATATAGAGTTGGAAATCTGCATTCCAAGTCATTCACATGAGGTCAAGGTGCCAGCCCACCTCATGCAGTAGAGTCCATTCCAGGTACTCCCTTACCAGCTTCCAGCTCTTCATCGGAGACTCAAATGTTTGTCCACTATGGTGAATGTGTCAGGCAGAGGTCTCAGTCTGAGTATTCATCCACAAGGCTGTGTGAAAATCCCAAGCTGGTTCTCCTTGCCAAAGAGAAGTTCAGCTTTTCAGGTCTAGCTATGAATGATGGAGGCCACATTATATTGGCTTCTGCCTTAAGGCAGTATGCTTTGGTTCTAGACTCTACTTGCTACTCTTGGGCTCTGTTACTTTTCAGCTTGGGTGGTCTGGAAAAGTAATAGGATGAAAGAAAAAATATCCCAATATCTCATGTTTGGGGGGAATGTCTGAGGCTCTTGAATCAGAGGAGAACAATGTGAGTCCCTCCTTGTAAAGAAGGACATATTTGAAGAAAGTGTGGGCAGAATGAGAAGATCTGAGGCACCCTGGTACATGAGAGGCAGGAGGTTGGAACTTCTGTGGTCAAAGCAGAGTGATCTGTGGCCCAATGACATACACCTAATAGTCCACTTCCACAGGGGCATATTCGGGTCTGAGAACCCTTTAGTCAGGCATGTCTGAGAACCCTTTGGTCAGAATACAAATAGTTGTGGGATCCTTGTGGAGAGGGGATTGTCTCAGAGCCACTTCAATAAGAGAGGATACTCTCAGACTCCATTTTGTAGGTGGGGCATATCCAGTTTCCCAGTGGGCAGGAGAGGAATTCCTACTCTCACTTAGTTGACAGGTAAAAGACCCAAGACCGTTTAACTTAGAAAGATGACTTAGGAGCTCCCCAGTACTGCATGGAATAGTCTCAGCCTCCCTTGACCATACATCTGTGGCCCTCTTGTGAAGAAGCTAAAGATCAAATGATACCTTGAGATTTGTAGGATGATCCAGATACTCACTCCTTCATCAGCACCAAACTTGACATCGCAATGTAGAATACTCATCTTCTGAATGTCCATGTCAGGTATGTCAGCAGTCTTAAAGTCCTCTAAGAGACTGCATGGCAGTATTCTCTGGCTCAGTGTCTTCGTCTCGTATATGTCCATCCACACATCCCACTGCATGAAAGATAGGAGTGCTCTGTGTGAGGAACCAGAATGAACACAGTAGTCTGAGTTAGCCTCATGATGCTGCTGTTTTGTTCAGACACATAGACTCTTGTGTCCAGATTCCTCTGAGGTCTCTTTGTTCAGAAGAGTACTTTGCAAGACACTGAAGAAGAAGATGAATGTATAAAACCCACTTGGCAGTTGATAAATATGTGAGATTTCCTCAATCACACAACGCAGGTCTGAGCTACTCTTTATTGGAGTGAATATCTAAATCTCCCTATATAAGAGGGGAAGAGCATCGCAATTTGGGTCACAAAGAGATGACTATTAAGCCCTTCATCACAGAGGTAATATGTCATACTATATGGCAATGAGGGGAAATGTTGATGCACCATGATCATAAGTGAAATTTATGAGACATTTTGTAAAAAGTTGAAAGTCTACACCTATTTGTTACAGGACACAACTATTGGTTTTAGCTTTCTGTATTTTGCCATCTGATCTAAGCCTAGAATCTTATGAGGTTGATTGGTTACAAAAGTGTTTGACTAGTAATCTTGGTCAGATGGATTTGTATTAAGGAAACGTGAGTTCAAAGTTCATCTATAAGGTACCCTTAGATGGAAGAGGATGCCCTAGGGCCTTCCAGGGTCAGAGGCTAGATCTGAAGCTCTACTGAATATAGGGTGAATGGATGATAACCCTTTGGCCATGAGAGCCAATTCTCAGGTCTTATTCCTCATTGTGGCACAAGCTAGACACCCTTAGTCACAACTGGGATCTCTGTGGTCTTTGTGGTTAAAACAGGTACCCTTGACCCCCTTTGCACTATGCTGGACTGCATGGGAGCCCAACTAATTCTCACTTGCACAGAGAGAGCGTGGTGCAAGCTATACTTGGTCTGAGACCTCTTTAGTCATAAGGACATGACTTAGGCCCACTTGCAAAGAAACAGAAATTTTGCGGGTCCTTTTCCACAAAACGAGTACTTGAAGACCACCTTGGGCAAATGGGGCTGTTCTGCAGTAGGCTTTGTCCTAAGATTGAGGTTTGATGTTCTCTTCAGTGAAGTAAAAGAAGTGGAGAAATTCGAGAAGGGAGAAAGCACTGGGCCCCTTGTGAACAAGAGAAAACTTGATGACCTGGTTGGTCAAAGGTATGAGTTTAAAAACCCTTGGAGAGAGAGGACAGTGCCATGCATCATTCTGCTGAAGGTGAATGTCCCTGCTACCTTATTTAGTGAAGAAAGGTGACATCACTGCACTTCAGCTTCCAACTCTTCTTTAGAATTTCCACATCCTCTATTGAGTCTTGGGCAGTCTGGGTAGCAACCAGAACCTTCTTCAAAAAGCCGAGTCGGCTGTCCCTGGCCAGGTTTCATCAACTTTCAGTTTGTCACAACAGTCCATATGTGGGTAGCAATGATGGGGTCACTTGATGTCTAGGGATTGCATTGGAGAGCATAGGATAGGATGCAGTCTCTAATTCTACACTTGGAAAGTGGGCCCTCAAACCCAAGTGGAACAATACATTTCCCTAGCCACCAAGGTCAAAGATGAAGGGTTTTAATCTCTATTATTTTGAATAGCATAAGTTGGAGGTATTTTAAAGACAGAAGGGAATGCTTGACGATTTGTGAAAGAATACTGAAAAGTATGATGCACTGTTATTCAAAAGAGCATGTCTGATGTCACCTTGAGAATAAAAGGAATGCATGACTTTCCTTGGGTCAAAGATGATAGTTCCTTAATCAGATTCCCCCTTAATCAGATGGGCAACAATGTAAGGCCACGTTGTGAAAGTATGGAAGGACCGAGACACAGTATGGGGCAGGGGTGTTCTCATACTAACTCCAATAAGAAAGTCCCTTGGGAACAGGGGAGTTCTGTGCACATCATCTCAGATTAGGAAGTTATGAGACCACTTTGAGCAAAAGAGAAATCCCGAACATCTTCACAGGGAGGAGGCCTCCGGCCATGTTTCGTCGAATAGGAGTATAGAGTTCAGCCATGGTTAGAAGGAGAAGGTTCTAGGCTATCTTGGGGAAAGGAAAAAGCTTCTGGCTCTGCCTCACTAGCTTCCAACTATTTTTCCCAACTCAAACATACGTACCCTGTGCGAAATCTTTGAGATACTGTGACAAATCCGTAACATTCTTCCCACAGGATCGGTGGTTATGCAAGCAATGATGTTTATTCAACGTTGTGTCCATCTGTATGTATGTGTGGAAAAAGACAGGAATAGTGTATTATTGATAAGCAAACTTTGAGGAAGATATGATTTCATCTTTCTATCTTCTGCACTAAGAGCTAAAATCAAAAGTAGGGAGGACTCATTGTTCACGTATGTCTTTGTATGGCTATCAGAGGCGTCAGCTCTAAAGCAACCTTAGATAATAGAGGAATGTGTGAGGTCACTGTGGAAAGAAGGAAGCTCCTATGGTTCTGTAGTCATAAAGGTGGACCTAAGGTGCCAAAGAGCAGAGGGTGGAGGTCTGAGACATCCCTTGGATAAAGGGGCCACTGCTGAGAGTCCTTTCAATATTGATTCCCCAGACACCCTTTTGTAGAAATTCAGTGTCTGAAATCCTCTTAGTGGATGCAGATACAGCATTGTCCCACACACATACTGGGAAGATCAGGAATGTCTGACACTCATTTGTGCAGAGAGGTACAATGCCTCCTTAGTCTGATACCACTTTAATGAGAAAAGAAAGGACTCAGAGCAATTTTGTTTATAGGAATGGGAATATATAAGGACCATGTAACACCAAATAAATGTTTTAGGACACTTTGGGAAACTAGATTTTATGGCAACCCTAGTCTTGGGGAAGTTCTGACATCCTGTACCATGAACTGAGAAGACATAAAGTATTATTACATTAATAATATTGAAATAATAATAATAATAATAATAATAATAATAATAATATGAAAATTGGAAGGTATTTGCCCAATGTAAGAGAGGAAACTTCATACTGGAGAGATGGCTCAGCAGTTAAGACCACTACCTGCTCTTGCAGAGGTACTGAGTTCAATTCTCTCCAAGCCCATGTTGGTTCATAACCACATGTAATGACAGCCGATGCCATCTAGAACATTGTATATATAAGAAATAAATAAATCTTTAAAAGCAAAAGAGGAAACCACTGAAAACATTTTCTACATTGTGCAGAGTGTGAAAGTGCCATACAACTTTGGTTGATGGTGAATAAATTATCCTTGGTACCTTATACAATAGAGAAAGTTTCCAGCACTGATCTTGAGCTTCAGACACTGATTCAGAGATTTGTATCTTCATAGTTTGTGTTCATTCCGGGAGACACAAATGCAGCAACAACCTATATCTTCTCCCAAAGGCCTCGGTGACTGCCCCTCACTAGGTTCCATCCTATAGTCTGTTTTTTTATTTGATGGTTTGTTTCGTTTTTAGCTGCCCAAACCTAGTCATAGGTGTAGAAGTCATTCCATTTGTAATGACTGGCCTGAAGGAAGCTCTCAAAGGGTTTATGCTCTGATTGCTAAACTTGTGCTATGAGACCTCAAACCACAGTGGAAGGGAGTCCCTTCTTTATAGAGAGAGTCTCTCATGGGCCTATACCTGATCAGTTTGATGTGATAACATTTGACCACATGTGGAAGGTGTCAGGCTCTGTTTGTGAAAGAGAGAAAGCTTGACTAGAGCAGGGCAGTTCCAGAATCCCATAGGCAGAAGATGAAGCTCCCAGTGTACCTCGGGAATTGGAAGAAGATTCAGGCAATACCTTATCGGGTTCAAAGGTCCTCACACTCTAGCATACCCATGTGTTCTGGGACTCTGGGGCTTACATGGCAGAAAGCAGAGCATTCCTTCTTACAGATTTTGTGGTAATGCCTAGCTCTGTGTCCTCCTCAAGCCTTTCCTCAACAGCACAGGCATGGCCAACAAAGATGGGTCCGCTCCATTTCTGGGAGAAACTTAGAAGTAGAAGGTGTTTAGTCAGAGATCAGATTGTTTTGTCACATATCATGATATCAGTTCAGACTGATCTGACATCCCTTTGGTGATTTGGGCATGAGTGGACACCCAGGACAAAGGGAAATACTGAGACCTTCGCAGTTAGAGGAATAGAGCTGAGGTTTCCACAGACAGAAGCAATTTCTCTGAGGAAGCCAATGTCGGGGGGTATTGATCTTAACAGTATGTGAGAAAAAGGAAGATCATCTAAGTGAATTTTCATGTCTTTGGCCTGGTCTGTATCCCCTTAATCAGATGAGTGTGTATTGGTGCCCTTAAAATGAAATGATGTGTCTAATTCCACATGTTCAAAGAAAATAGAATGTTACCACCATCCTTGTTAGGGTATTATGTCAGAGGTTCTTTATTGACAGGTATTGATTGGGCCTACAGCTTTCCTTGAACTGAAGGATAAATCTGTCCTTCATTTATTCAGAAAAATGACTGAGGCCCACTCTGTGATATCGGGAAATGTGTGGCCTCTTCACACAAAATGAATGTGTAAGATAACTTTGGAGAGACTGGAAAGTTATGGGGCTTCCTTTGTTTCAGGATGGAAATCAGATGTCTCCTAATCAAAGGTAGAAGGAGGGATTACCTTTGGGAAGAGAAGAGTTCCTCAGCCTCTAGTGACAGGGAGATGGGATCAGAGTGTGCAAATCCCATACAACTCTGAGCAGAAATCTCATTTGCTACCGTACCTCATAAGGTCCAAGCATGGCCTCACAGTTTCAGATGTCCATGTCCTCAGCAGAATCTGCAAGAGAACAAGCATCAATACCAGGATTCATGAAGAGCTCAGGTGGGAGCCCTAGTGTGGTTAATGCGTTAGGAATGTGTTCACCCAACCAGAACTGGGTGGGAGTGGTGATTCCACACCATGGCAGGATATTTTGCTGAGGGAAGTGGCATGGATTCCAGGATTGACTTGGTTTTCTTGACCTCTGTGAACTCTAGCCAGAGTGACCAATATCCCTTTGTCAGAGGTAAAATGTCCCCAGTTCCCTTACTCAGAGGCTAAAGTTCTGAGGGCACTTCGGTTCAACAGGGGAATTTTAAGCCTCGGGTTATCAGAGGAAAGAAACGCACTAAGATTTGGGACAAGAGAAAGATTCCGGACCATGTTGGGCAGAGGGGAATATCCCTGCTTACCTTCTTAGAGGAGGAAGGTCCAGGCACTCCCTAGTCAATCTCCAAGTCTTCAGAGAACTCTAGAAAATCCTTGTCTCTGAGGACAGTTTTTGAGGCATGACAGAAATGAGAGGGTTGGGTCACCCCCTACATAAAGTTATGATAAGCTGCATAGGTGTGGACATGGAGGACAGGCACCTTTCTGGTGAGCAGCTTGAAAATGGATGACCTTGGATCCAGGGTGAAGTTTCTATTCTGCCACGCCTCTTCAATCTAGAGTTCCATGAGAGTGTAATTCCTAGCCACTCAAGTCTGATGGAGAAGCTCTGGTCTCTCTTGGGTCTGTGGTAGACTTGTGTCAGCCGTGAACACAAAGAGGAGCTCCTATATTTTTTGGTAATAGGAATTCAGTCTCCAGTAGCAGGATATCAATATTTGGGACACAAGCTTGAGTCACATTGCCATTTCTGTAGCTTGCTTCATGAAAGGGCCATGTCTCAAACTCCTCCAGTACAAACAGAGGAAGACTAAAGTTTTCTCGCTCAAAGTGGGTATGATTCAAAAGCATACCTAGAAATTCAGGCGCTTCTATGGTTGGAGTAAATATGTCTAAGGACCTCTTCAGAATATGTTCCAGTGAGGTGTAAGCCTCTGAATTAGTGAAGTTAGTTTACTTATGAGGGGCATATCTAAAACCCGATGGAGTTATTAAGTGGAGGCTGGAATAGTCCTGGTCCTAGAAGTATAATTCTGAAGACCCATTGTGACTTTTCAGAAATTCTACGGCTCAATGATTATAAAGGGGTTGTATTTGTGGCCTTCTTGGCACATTGCAGAGGTTTCACAGATGTTTGATAAGAAGAAAAAGTTCTAATCTACTGTTGTTCACATGTGGTTCAGAGTGGGGAAATGTAGGGTGAACTTGTAGACAAGAAGATCTGAAGACACTGGGGAAAGAGAGAGTATGGCCAAGGCTCCCCTCTTGAGATCAGTATCTGTAGAACTTCCATGAGACAGGCTTGTAAGGTCTGAAGCCTCTATGGGCAGGACAGGTATGTCGGGGGCTTCCTAGGGTGGCAGTTGAAGTTCTGGCCCAGTGCTGATTAGTGGGCTCATGAGTTCCCATTGCTCAGAAGGGAATATGTGAGGCTCAGTGGGCTAGATGGGCTATGTACGAGGCTCTCTCTTTCAGAAGGAAACATTCTAAGACTGCCTTGAACAGGGTGGCCATAGGAAAGTCTAATGCCCCTTTGGTCACACTGAGAAGGCCTGATGCCTCCTTGGGGGCCACAGGTTAGAACTCAAGCTCCCTTGTTGTAGTGGAGTCTGTTGGAGACTGTATGGGACTGAACATCTGTGGCATCCTAGGACATAGGGGTCACATATGTGGGACCGATTTCCTATTGCAAGGCTGTGCATCTCCTTTGGTAAGAGTGGAATGATCTCCGGTCCTGTAGTTGAGGTAGGGTATGTCAGAATTTTCCTTGGACAACCAGAAATGATGTGGCAGTCTGTTTAGGAACTGGAGAATGTATGACTCCCCGTTGCACAGCAAACAAAGCCCCAAGTCACTGTCTGGTACGTATGGAATGTTTATGTACCTCTTGGAAAGAAATATCATGTCTGAAGCCCTCCTTGGCAGACACAGGGTGTCTCAACCATCTCTGTAGGGTGATGAGGAAGGCTTCACACTCCCACTGGCCCTGCAGGGGAAGTTTGGGTGCCTTCTTTAGTAAAAGGGCTATATCTGAGTCTTGTCCTGGTAGAAGTAGAAGCAGCATGGCTTGAAGTCCCATAGGGAGACATGGAATGTCTGAGGATTTTTTTTTTTTTTGTGAGAGGGAGAAGTTCCCATGTCCCCTTCTGTACAGATTGGAGGTGCTTTGCCCTTTCAGGGTATCTGTTGGTTTCTTGTCCCCTTTGGCAGATGAATGTCTCTGCCCTTCTTTTGATGAAGAGGAATGTTTGTGGCCCTCATGTTCTGAAGGAACATCATGAAGATCTTCTATTTTAGAGGGGGCCTGTTGCAGTTTTGTTCTGGTAGAATTAGCATATATAGGGATGATTTGGGGAGATGGAGAATTTCTGAGTCCCTTCTCCTCCTCAGATCCTCATCCCATAGAGGTGGACAGTTCCATGCTCTCTTCGGGAATATCTTTTGGTTTCTGGGCCCTTCCGGCATATGAATGTTTATGCCCTTTTTTAAGTGAAGTGAAATGTTTGTGGCCCTCGTGTTCTGAATGAGAATTGTGAACATCTGCTGTGTTGGAGGGGGCCTGTTCCAATTTGCTTTTGGTAGATCTGGAATGCCTAGGGTTGCCTGGGGGAGATGGAGAATTTCTGAGTCCCTTCTCATGAGATCATGAAGATCTGTGGTGTCCCTTAGAGATAGAAGGTTCTATCTTCTCTTGGGTACTATTTATTGGTTTGTGGTCCCTTATGGTAGATGAATGTCTGTGCCCTTTTTTTGATGAAGAAGAATGTTTGCGGCCCTCATGTTCTGAATGGGAAGTGTGAGCATCTGCTGTGTTGGAGGGGGCCTGCTCCAATTTGCTTTTGGTAGATCTGGGATGTCTAGTAATCTCTGGGGGAGATAGAGAACTTCTGAGTCCCTTCTCGTGAGATCTGGAGGATCTGTGGTGTCCCTTAAGGATTGAATGCTCTATTTCCTCTTCAGGATCATCTTTGTATCTCTCATCCTTTCTGGCACATAAATGCCTGTGCCCTTTCTTTGATGAAGTGGAATGTTCACGGCTCTCGTGTTCTGAATGGGAAGTGTGAACATCTGCTGTGTTGGAGGGGGCCTGCTCCAATTTGCTTTTGGTAGATCTGAGATGTCTAGTGATCTCTGGAGGAGATAGAGAACTTCTGAGTCCCTTCTCATGAGATCTGGATGATCTGTGGTGTCCCTTAGAGATTGAATGATCGATCTTCTCTTCAGGAGCATCTTTGTATTTCTGATCGCTTTTGGAAGGTGAATGTCTGTGCTCTTTTTTTAATGAAGAGGAATGTTTCCAGCCCTCATTTTCTGAATGGTAAGTGTGAACATCTGCTGTGTTGGAGGGGGCCTGTTCCAATTTGCTTTTGGTAGATCTGGAATGTTCAGTGATCCCTGGAGGACATACAGAACTTTGGAAGTACTCTTGAGGTCCTGAGGACTTGAAGCCTCCATGGGCAGAAGAAGTAGTGAGGATCTCTTTGGATTCAGTTTTAGCCCATACACCCTCTTTGTCAGAAATGGAAACTTTGCCCCTGTTTTTGGAAGAATGGCGAAGTTTCAAACCCTCTTCTTCTGGTGGGACAAATTTGAGACATGCTTCTTTGGAAGCATGTTTTGATTTTGTTTTCTTCGATTTAGAATGTATGGACATTCCTCGTGGAGAAGGAGAATGTCTGAGATCTTCTTTAATAGGGGATGTAGATCTGCAGCTCAAGTCTGATGATGTTGGGCATGGCACAATTATTTGAGGAGTAGAGGTAGGACTTGAGTCCCTCTTTGCATACCTGGAAGATTCATGCCTAAGTTTGGAAGAAGAGGTACCTCTTAAACCATCAAACTCTGAAAGGGAATATTTGATTTGCACTTCAGGAAATGGGACATGTCTCAATAGACTTTTAGGAGAACTGGAAAGTCTGGCCCTTAGTTTGTGGTAAGGGGGATGTCTTCTGTATCCTTCATGTGACAGAAGAGGCATAAAGTCTTCCGGAAACTCCCCTGAAAATGAAGGTCCCACATTTTCTTTTTTACATGGCACAGGTTCTAGAGGCTCTTGGGCTGTTTTGATGTGTTCTAGAGTATCATGGAGAGATGCTGATTGACCCAGATTCTCTTGGTCAGATACCAAAGTGCCTGCAGCACCTTGGTCAGATTCCCAAATTCCCAGAGCCCCTGGCAGAGACACAAAGGATTCTAGAGTCTCTGACATAGACTCTGAAGATTTAGAAGCCTTTTTGTTAATTGGCAAAGGTTGTGATGTCTCTGAAGCAAGTGAACAAGGTTGCAGTGGCTGAACTGTAGGATCTGGAAATCCTACATCAGCTTGGGATTGTGGTGAAATTTCTACAATCCCATGGGTTGAAGATGGTGTTTCTAGAGTGTTTTGAGTACATGGCAATGTTCCTAAAGTACCCTGGTTAGATTCAAAATCTCCAAGATCTCCTGGATCATATGATGACCGCACAAAAGGGCCTACACTCTCTTGGGATGACAAGGAAGTATCTTTAGTCCCTTGTGCAGATGGTGAA
Source organism: Phodopus roborovskii (assembly GCF_943737965.1). NCBI lineage: Eukaryota > Metazoa > Chordata > Mammalia > Rodentia > Cricetidae > Phodopus > Phodopus roborovskii. The sequence continues at coordinate 100,588 of NW_026125858.1, read as the reverse complement.
TGGCCAAGAGGTCCTTGTGCTGATATGGGCAGCCCTAGAGCTTCTTGTGCATGCAATAAACTTACTGAACAGCTTTGCTGAGATTTTGCGTCTCCTTGTACACTTGAAGATATTTTCTGACAACCTTGTTCTGATGGGGTGGGTACCGCAGACCCAGGTACAGATGGCGTGGGTCTCAGAGACCCTTGATCAGGTGTATAAGGTTCCGGAGATTTCTCTGGTGACACTGATGATCCTAAAATTTCTTTTTCGGATATAGAAGGTGCCACAGAATGTTGGGCAGATATTGAAGGACCCAAAGACCCTGGTATAGATGGCAAAGTTTCCAAAGTTCCCGGGGAAGTGTCTGATACATTACAAGTCTCGTTGGAAGATGGCAAGTTTTCTGATATCTCTGCCATAAGGAAGGAAGGTTGTAGAATCTGCCCTGATGGAGGCAGATGTCCTAGAGAATCTTGGACAGATGATGAAGTTCTATAATCGTATGGGTAGAAAATGTTATTTCTAGAGAACTTTGGGTGGATGGTGATGTTCCTAGTGTCCCCTGAGTAGATTCAGAAAGTCCAAGATCTCCTGGATCAGATGATGACTGTCCTAAAGGCCATTGGTGCAAACAAGGGCCTGGAGACTTTTGAGATGACAAGGAAGTATTGGGAGACCCTTGACCAGAAGGTGAATGTCCAAGAGGTTCTAGTGATGGTATAGACAGCCCCAGAGCCCCTTGGGTAGACGATGTATTTCCTAAATATATTTTCTGAGGTGGTGACTCTTGTCGAGTAACCTTTTCACCTGAAGACCCCTCCTGTAAACCTTGGTCTGTTAGTGAAGGCTTTAAAGGCCCCATTTGAGATGGGGCAGATTTCACAGACCCTTGGTCAGATGGAGAATGTTCCAGCGTTTCCTTGGAAAGTGATAGTGATGGTAGTGTCATTTGTTCAGAATTAGAAGAACCCACAGCACCTTGGGCTGATGGTGAAAGTTTCAATTCCTCTATGATAGAGACGAAAAATTCTAGAGTCATAGAGACATATTTTAAAATGTTGTAAATCTCTTGGTAAGATGGCAAAGATTCGCTGTCTCTGGTTCCACTTGGGAAGGACCCCGAGGCCCCTCCAAAGGAGCCTGAATTCCTAGAACATGTTGAACAGATGGTGCAGATTCTACAGACCCTTGGGCAGATGATGGTGTTACTCTAGCACCTTGGATAGTATGTGATGTTTCTAGAGTACCTTCTGAAGACTGGGAAAGCCTAAAATCTCCTGGAGCAGATGGTGACTGTGCTAAAGTCTTTTGGGTCAAAGAAGGGCCAAGATTCTCTTGGGAAGATGTGGAAGTTTCTGGAGGCTCTTGATCAGATTTTGAATTTCCTACAAACTCTTGTGATCATGGCGAAATTCTCAGAGCCATTTGGGTAGATAGTGAATGTCCTAAACACTTTTGCTGAGGTGATGAAGGTTCTTGAGAGCCTTGGGCAGATATAGACAATTCTGGACACAATAGGGCTGATGAAGAAGATGTCAAGGTCCCTGGAACAGATGGAGTAGGTCCCCATGAACCTTTAGAAGAAGGAGAAAATTGAAGAGTTTCCTGGAGAGATGTTGATGATCCTTGAAACTTTTGGTCAGAATCATAAGGGCAGACAGCACCTTGGCCAGATATAGAATGTCCCAGATTTCCTGGCAGGGATGGCAAAGTTCCTAGAGTCCTTGATGAAGATTCTGCAATTTTAAAAGCCACTTGGGGAGGTGGCAATTTTACTGATGCCTTTGGAGTGCATTGGGAAGGTCCCTGATACGCTAGGGAATGAGGCTGGTGTTGCAGAGCACCTTGCACGTGTAATGAAGCTTCTACACTTGCCTGGACAGAAGATGATATTTCTAGACTAACTTGGGAAGATGGCAAAGTTCCCAGCATTCCCTGGGCAGAGGGAGAAAGTCCATCTCCCTAAACAGATGGCAACTGTGCTACAGACTCTTGACTATAGGTGTGGCCTACCACTTTGTGAGAAGATGTAGAAGTTTCTCGAGACCCCTGGGCAAATGACAGATGTCCTGGAGACCCTTGTGCTGATGTAGACAAGCACACAACTCCGTGAGTAGATGGTGAATTTCCTTCATACCCCTCCTGAGGGGGTGATTGTTTCAGAGTCACTTTTGTAGGTGTGGACACATTTTGCCACACTTGTTCACGTAAGGAATTAGAAGCTGGTCTAAGTTTGGTAGTTCCCAGATACTCTTGGGAATATGAAGAATGTTCCAGAGAAAACTGGGGACTCTGTGAAGATTCTAGATACTTCTGTGAAGATGTGGATTGTCCTGAATTATTTTCAAAGGATAGGAAAGGGCCCCCAGCATCTTGGAGTGCAGAAGTGAAACATCCTGAAGCCCCAGAAGAACATTGCAAAGTTTGTACAGGCCAGGAGGTAGAAAGGGCAGTTTTGAAATCCCCTTTGGAAGATGGCAATACTTTTTATTCCCCCTGGACAATTTGGGAAGGTCCCTGAGTTTCCAGTGGAGGAGACCTGAGTTCTAGATCATCTTGGGAATATGGCAAAGATTCTGTATCCCCTGGCCTAGCTCGTGGAAATTCCATAGCCCCTTGGGTAGCTGTCAATGTTCCTGAAACATCGTGGGCAGACAGTGTTCTCAGAGACTGTGAGACAGGTAGAGACCCTGCTAAATCCACCTGGGCAGATGGAGAAGATCCTAGAGAGACTGGAGTAGATGGTGAAACTCCTAAATCCCCTCTTTAAGAATTGGAAACACCTAGATTGGCACATGTACTGGTAGAAGCTTGCAGAGTACCTTGTGAAGACAGACATGGTCCTCCACCTTCCGAGAAGGATATCAAAGGTCCTGAATTCACTTGAACAGATAAAGAAATTTCCATAGGCCCTAGGGATGATGAGAGAGGTCCTAGAGTTCCTTCTCCACATAAAGAAATTTCCATGTGCCTCCTTGAAGAAGGCAGAGATTGTGAAGAGTCTGAAATAGATGGATTTGTTTGTTGAGTCTGTTTAGCAAACTGTAAAGTCTGAGGAGGTTCCTGGGAAGAAACAGAAAGATCTAGAGTGTCCAGTGTAAGTGTGTAGACAACAGAGGTCCCTTCTACAGACAGGGAAGTTTCCAAATGTCCTTGGGAAGAAAGGAAAGGACTCACACTTGCCTGTGCAGATATGGAAAGTTCCAGAGTCCCTGCATCAGATACCACATGTCCTGGGACAGATGTAGGTGTTTTGCATGCACCTGGTACAGATTATGAATATCTTGGAGTCTCCTGTGGAGATGGCAAAGGTTTGACAGACCCTTGTGCAGTTAGAGAAATTCTTGGACACCACTGGGGTGATTTCAATGTTCCTGCCATCTTTGGTGCAAGATGAGTATATCCCTGAGACACTGGGGTTAATGGAGAATGTGCTACTGGGTTCTGTGCAGTAGACGACTGTGAGCCTGTACTGTGTGCATGTAAGGAAGTGCCTGAAAGTCCTTGGACATATGGGGGATGTCCTAGGGATGTTTGTGTAGATGTGGTCTGCCATATAGACCTTGTGTGGATAGGCAGGAATGCAAAGCTCCTTGAGCACAAGAAGAACTTGCTTGACTCCCTTGTTCTAAAGAGGATTTTCGCAGATGATCTGAAACACAAGGTATATATACAGAAGTCCCTGCAAGAGGTGAGGAAATTTCCATAGACTCTCCTACATGCGACACTTGCCCCTGACACCTCTGTGTCAATTGGAGTGTTCCTAGGCAGCTTGCAGCAGATGACAAGGATTCTAGAGTTGCTTTGGAAGATGCTGAACATTCTGCAGATATCGTAAGTTGTGGATGGCAATGAGGAGAGAGAAGAGGTGGTGGATCACCTGACACATTAGATGACTGTCCTCTAGGAACTTTGTACAATGGTGAAAGCTCTCTAGGACCCGGGACAGATGGAGAAATTCCTGCAGGCACTCTGACATATGACAAATGACCAAAGTTTCTTTGGGCAGGATGTGATGATTCCAGATTGCCAGAGAATGAATTCAAATGATCATGATCTCCTAGGGGAGATGAAAAAGGACACAGAGTCCCCTCCACAAATGGGGGAGGTTCTAGAGGCCCACCAACATATGGCAAAGTTTCAGGATGCCCCGAGAACTTGGAACATTTTCTGAGAACCTGGGCCAGAAGGCGCATGTGTTCCAGTACCTGGAGGAGATGACAAAGATCTTGGAGTGTTCTGTGCAGATTGGGAAGGATTTGGGATGCCTGAGACAGAAATTGCATGTTGTGGGGAATTTTGGGCGGCCTGAGTTCTTAGAGTGATTTGAGAAGCAGCAGGATGTTTCCTAGATCCGTGATCAGACAGCAATGTTACTATAGGCCCCTGTGGAGACACAGATAGTCCTCGAGATACTATGGGACAAGGAGAAGCATACACAGGCCCTTCAGCAGCTTGATGTCTTCTTACAGTGCCTTCTGTAGGTAAGGAGGTTCACAGAGACCTTTGATCAGATGGCAAAGGCCCTAATATCACCTGGGTGTTTTGGGTAGACCCCAGAGTTCCTGCAGTTGGTGGCATAGTTCCAAAAGTGTGTTGTGCAGATGTGGGCAGTCCCAGTGTGCCTTCAGCAGATAAGAACTGTCCCCCTGCCTGCTGCGTAGATAGGGGAATCCCTAGAGGCCCTTGTACTGATTGGCAAAGTCTGACATCACCTTCATGAGAATGAGAAAAAGATGGAGTCACTTGTGGTGAGGCAGAGAGACCCATATGCCCTGTGGCAGATGAGGAAGATCCTGTAGCAGTTTGGGTGTTTGTGAAGTTTGTGTATGGTTCTGCATCTTCTGCACAAGGTGCTGAAGACTGTAGAGCCCCTTGAGCAGACACAGATGTATGTAGCACTGCCAGAGATGATATGGAAAGCTTCAGAGGTTCTTGGGCAGATTTCAAATATGCTACATACCCTTGGCTAGAGGAAGAAGATTCTGCAGCACCTTGGGCAGAACTTGAATGTCCTCCAGGCACTTGAGGTGATGGCAATTGTCCCATAGTCCCTGGAGCAGATTGAGAAGATTCCACACCCTCTCCCACATGAGGCAAATACCACAAAGTGCTCTGGGAGTATCGGTGTTGTCCTCACATCTCCGAGGAATTGACTGAAGGTTCTGGGGTCCTTTGAATGGATGGCAAAGAACTGTGCACTGGCAAACTCCCCCTTGCAGTTGTGCAGAGTTCCTTATGCCCTTTAGAAGACACAAATGGTCCCAGAGTCCCTGGGACAGAAAGAGGATATTCTTGAATACCTGGTGACGATGGTGAAGACAAAAGAGATCCCTTTGTTTTCTCGTTAGATAGGACACATCCTGTAACCCCGGGGAAAGGAAATGGCCCTTGTACAGTATGTTTTGCAGAAGGAAAAACCCTTGGAGCCTCCTGGGAAGAAGTTGGATGTTTTAAACACTTTGAGCAGATGGCACAATCCCTACCATTCCTTGTGTGGGTGAGGATAGTTTTAAAGACCCCTGGGCAGATAGAGAAGGTCCCAGAGTCTCTTGGGCAGATGAACAAGTTCGTAGAGTTCCTTGTGAAGATAAAGAAATTACCAGAGGCACTTGGGCAGGTGGACAAACTACTAATTCCTTCTGCTCATGTTTTTTATTACACCCTAGAATCTCTGTAGTAGAATCAGAATGTCCTTCAATACCATGTGCAGATGTGGACTGCCCCAAAGTGACTTTTGCACCAAGGGAAGTTCGCCCAGGCTCCCGAGCGAGTGGTGAAGGTTCTAGAGAGCCTTGTGTTGTTGTGTTCAGATCCAGACTCTCTTGTGTATGTAGGCATGACCTTTCTTCTTTTTGTAAACTTGGGCAAGGGGCTGGACTTGTTTGTAATACTGGGCAAAGTCTAGGAGTCACTGGCATATGTAGCAATGTGCCTGTAGTCGATGGGACACATGGAGTCATTTCCAAAGCCTGTGAGACAAAAGAGAATTTCTTATGTGTGTGCTGGGCACATTTAGGTGGTCCCAGAATCTCTGCAGAAGATGCTGGATGCTGTAGAAACTGTTGGGTACATGGTGAAGGCCCAGAGTTCCCTGAGCAGATTTGCAAAGTTGGTTAGACAGCACATGTGGTAGATCCCCTGAGACTGATAAAGAAGATCCCTGAGATCCTTGATCATGTTGTAAATGTGCTGTAGCCCTCGAAGGTAATGGCAAAGACCCTGTAGTCCTTTGGACAGATAGTAATGTATCCTGAGACTCAGCCTTGGAAGACAAATGTCCTTGCTTACTTTGGAAAGATGCTGACGGCCCCAGCACCACCGGGGAAGACGCTGTATGTTGGGGAGGCCCTGAACTTGAAGAGAAAGACTCCAGTGCACCCTGAATAGACCTAAAATGTCCCTGAGGCCCTTAATTAGATAGGAGAGATGGTAGAGTCCCTAGAGTGGTTTGGAGAGGTTTCTGAGCACCTGGTGCTGATGATGAAGCTTTCATAGCCGCTAGGGTAGGTAACAAAAGTTTTTTTAATTCCCTGGCTACAAGAAGGTCTCACAGCCTGTACAGCAGATCATGAATGTTCCAGAGGACTTTGAATAAACAGTGACTGTCTACAATCCTCCTGAAGAGAGTCAGAATGTTTCCTAGGTCCTTGATCAGATGACAAATTTCCTAAAGCCCCATTTGCAGATATGGGTAGTTCAAGAGCTCCTTGAAGAGACAGGGAGTCCTTCGTAGCCTCTTGGGTAGATGGAGATATCCCTGTCTCCCTGTGGGCATATGGAGTAGATGCTAGATCCCCTGTGGTGCTTGATGATGATCCTAAAATCCCCTGTGCTGATATAGACTGTCCTACACTATCTTTTTCCAATGGAGAATTTCTCCCATCACCTTGGGCAGATGCCAAAGGTTCTAGAGTCCCTCCTGTTGATGGTGACATGTGTAGAATCATTTGTGAAGGCAGGATAGATCCTAGTACCCCTTCACCATTTAGAGAATTTACTGAAGTCACTGGTAGTAATGAAGAATGTTGTAGAGGCTGTGGAGCAGATGGTAAACTTACTGCAGTCTCTGAGACTGCCGTAGAAGCATCCACAGGCTCTATCACAGATAAGAAACATTCATGATTCCTCTGAGAGGATTGGTGAGTTGCCACAAGATTTTGGGGAGTTTCAGAAGGTTCTGGAGACTCCAGGCTAGAGGCTGAAGGAGCCAGCATCCCTTGAGTCAATATGGAAGTTTTCTGAGGAACTTGGGAAGATAGCAAAGGTGCTAGATTCCCTGGGTCAGATTGAGAAGGTTCCTGAGCACTTGGGGCAGATGACAAATGCCCTCCACACCCTTGGGTTGGGGACAGTGTTCTTGTAGTTTGTAAGGCTGTTGGAGAATATTGTACAGCCTGCCCTTTAGTTGAAAAGTATCCTAGTTCCCTCTTGGCAGATTTGGATGGTCCCAGACACTCTGGAGATGATGTAGAAAGCTCTACAGCATCTATAGTGGATGGCAATGGACACAGGTTTTCACAGGCTGATATGGACAATTTAGGATGCTCTCTTGGAGTTAACAAAGTGTCTTGAAGACCTGAGGGAGATAGATCAGTTTTCTGCACCTGAGCACCTTGTGTAGAAGGTGGATGTTGTGTATCTCCTGAGGGGCGTAACAAAGATTCTTCAGCTCCCTGATCCAGCAGAGCAGGCCCCAAAGCCTCTGTGACACATGGTGAATGTGGTAGATGACCTTGCTCAGATAGAGATTTATTAGCCCTCCGGGAACCAGTTGACTGTTCCACAGCCCCTTGACTGGATGGTAAATTTTCTACAGCCCTTTCTGAAGACTTGGTCACACCAGTAGCCCTTTGATCAGACAGAGAAGGTCCAAGACCTCCATGGACAATTGGCAAAAGGCCCACTTTCATCTGGCTATAATGCTTAGATGCTGAAGACCCAAGAGTAGATGGCAACTGTGCATCAGTCCCTGGTGCAGATGCAGACAGATGTAGAGTAACATCTCCAGATAGGGAAGGTTCCCCAGTCCCTAGTCCAGTTGCCAATGGTCCTAGAGAACCTTGAATGGATAGAGATGGTCATGGAGACCCTCATTCAGAAAGAAAAGCTGCCACTCCCTCTTGAGGACAAGGGGAAGGGGCTCGAGTCACATTTTGTATTGAGGAAAGTTCTGAAGGTTCTGCAGCAAATGGAGAAATATCTGTACTTCCTAGAGCAGACACAGAGGACTCTACAGCCTCTCCTCTAGTTGACAGATGGCCAAGAACATTTTGAACAGGCTGGGCTCCTCTTGGAACCCCTCTGGAAGAAGTGGAGTGTTCTAATCCCCCTAGTGTAGGGAGTTTCACAGGTGTATGAAATTGAAGTGGCCCTTGTGTATCTACCAAAGTTTCTAGGGCCTGTGAAGTAGATGGAGAAATTTTCTGTGCATCTTGTGTGGAAGGTGAGTCTTCTACACCTTCCCCGACAGGTAACAAATGTTCTTCAGATCCCTGACTAGATGAGGAAGATTCCAAAGCCTCTGTGCCAGATAGTGAATGTTGGTAAGGGTCTTGGATCAGGGGAGATTGCCTTGAAGCCTCCTGTAAAGAAGTAGGAGGATTCTCTGGTCTTTCAGCAGATGATATATTTTCTACTCTCTCTTTTGTGGATGTGGACAGTTCCACCACCCCATCTGTGGAAAGGAAAGTTTCCACTTCCATTTGGGAAGACGGCAATATTTCTAAAAGCCCTTGTCCAGATAAGGATTTTTCCAAAGACTTTTGGGCAAATGCCATAGGTCCTAGGGACCCTGTGGCAGAGGAAGAAGACCCCACACCTGCTTTGGCATTTTGTGAATGCTCTGGTGACTCGATGGCTAATGAGGAAAGTGACATATTCTCCAGAGCAGATGACAAAGCTCCTATAGACTCTGAAACACTTGGAGCATACTCCAGAACAATTTGTGAAGGCACCAAACTTCTACGTGCCTCCTTGGTAGAGGAGCAAGGATTCTGACACCCTACTGAAGGCGATGCATGTATTTGAGTTTCTTCCATAGACAGGGAATTACCCAGAGACACCTGTTCAGATACAGAAAGTTTTTCAGACCCTTTAACAGACTTTAATTTTCCACGAGCTCTTGGAGCAGGTGGAGGGGATTCCAGACTGCCCGTGACAGAAACAGACTTTTCCATGGGAGCAGAGTAAGATGGCAAAATATCAAGAGTCTCTTGGGCAGATGTCAAACTTCTATGAGCCCCCAGATGATTTATGGAACTTGTAAGAACTCCTACGCTAGGTGGCAAACGTTCCACTGTATCTTGGTCACACTGACAACGTTGTGTAGCCCCTCAGGAAGATGGTGGGTTTATCAGAGCCACTTGAGTGGGTTCCATAAGTTGTTCTGTCCCATTTGCCAATGTGGACATTTCTGGAGTTCTTTGGGCAGACAGGGAGTGTCCCACATCCCTATGAGCAGCTGGCAAATGTCTGAGAGTGCCCTGGGCAGGTAAGGAAATTGCAAAAGCATCGTGATCAGATACCATAAGTCCTGGGAACCCTGAGACATTTTCCAAATGCCCTGGAGATCCTGGGGCATGGGAATATGTCTCCACTTTCACAGGGGTTAATCGTCTGAGGGTCCCCTGAGAAGACACATTCCCCCGAACAAACCAAGAATATCCTGGAGTCCCTTGTGTGGACTTGGAAATTACTATAGACTCTTGTGCAGATGGGAAATGTCCCACGGCACCTTGGGCAGAGTCTACAGATGCTATACTCTCTTTTGAGGATGAGGGACTTCTCTGATGCCATTTTACAGATGGTATCAACTTTAGGGCCCCTGAGCCATATTGAGACAACTCCGAACATCGATAAACTTGTGGCAAATGCGAAGGAGTCTCCTGAGACAAGGCTGAGAGGCCCAGAGGCTCTGGACTCTCTGGTAAGGGTCCAACAGGCATGAAGCCTGAAGGAGAAAGTTCCTGAGCTGCTTGTGCAGATGGCAAACCTCCTAGCAACCATTGTTCAGAATGGGTAGCTCTTGCTTTGCTTGGGAAAGATAACAAAGGTCCTAAAGCCCCTTGGGTAGAGGGCAAAGTAGCACCCTCAGTAGGTGTGGAAAGATCCAGAGATCTTTGCTGCATTTGCATAGGCCTCTGTAAAGACACCTCAGGTGAGCATGAAGAAGTTTGGAGAGGCCCCTGAACATGGGAGACAAGTCCTAAAATCCCTCGTTCCGATGAGGAGACTCTCACATCTCCTGGGAGGTGGGGGAAATGTCCTGAATCACTTAGTGAAGATGGAAGACATTGCCTGGTCCCTTGGGCAGATGGCAAGAATTCTAATGTGCCCTGGGAAGATGGTAAAGAACATAGAGCTCCTGGGGCAGATGGTGAACGTCCTAGAGACACTTGGACAGATGGTGAAGTTGTGATATGGCCCTGCTTAGGTGTGGATGGTACTGGAGCCCCTGGTTGGGACTGCAATCGTTCTGCAGCAAAAAGGCAGGAGGCAGAAGGATCGCTAGATATTTTGGAAGATTTGGAACATGTCAGATCCTCTTGTGCTAATGGCACAAATCCTAGAGTTCTTTGTATAGATGTGGACTTTCCCTCAGACCCTGGGGCAGATAGGGAAAGTTTCATGGTACCTAGGTCAGATTTGGAAAGTGACGAAGCCCTTTGGGCATGGGGCAATTTTTCTGGAGCCTTTGACCGAGGCAGAGGATGTCTCTGAAGCTCTGGGTCAGATGGTGAATGTTGTAGACCCTTTGGGACACACAGAGAAGGCCCTCGAGTCTCTTGGTGAGATACAGAATGGCCAAGAGGCCCTTGGATAGATTGGCAAGGCCTGACAGTCTTTTGATCAGACTTGGGACACTCCAGGTCCTTTTGGACAGAAATACAAGGTGTCGTACTCACCTGAGGAGAACTTGTAGCTACTGGTGGTTTTTTTGGAGCATGAGAAAATGCACATACCTTTTTTGTAGAAGGGAGAAGGTTGAAACTTTCTTCCTCAGAAGAGGAAGTTCTGGAGTCCTCTTGGTCATAAGGATCATCTCTCGACCTCTTTTTTGGTAGAAAGGGGATGACCAGGGTCCACTTGAGCAGAGGGAGAATTTCTAATATTTCCTTCCTGAGAAGGGATCCTCACAAAACCCTCTCGTGGAGATGGGGAAGATGGTAAATCACCTAGTTGAGGTGTGATAGATCCTGGGGCCTCTTTCTCAGATGGGGAAGGCACTAATGTGTCTAGTACACATAAGTGTTCCTTACCTGTGGCTTCAGAATGAGGGGAAGATACTAGAACTTCCTGTGTAGGTGTTGTCTCTTCTAGAGCATCATGGGTGGCTGTGGGAGGTCTAAGGGCCTCAGGGGCAGGTAAGGAATTTACCAGAGCCACTTGTGTATATGTGGAATTTCCTGGATCATTTGGTTCAGGGAGAGAAGGCGATATAGCCTTTTGTATAGAGTTGTCAGGTTCCAGAGCTAGCTGGACAGGCAAAATAGGTTTCAAGGCCCCTTGGGGAGATAAGGTGGAATTCAGAGCCTTTGGGGTATTTGTTGAATGTTCTGGAGACCCTTGTGGGCGTGTGGAAGGACTAACAGTCCTTTGTGCAGATGGCAAAGTTTCTGTAGCCTCTTGTGTATTTGTAGCAAATTGCTGATGCTCTTGGGGAGCTGGGAAACTTCCCAGAGCCTCCTGGGAAGTGCATGGATATCCTGTGGGCGCTTGTGTGCAGGTGGAATCCAAGGAATCCCCTTTTCTAGATGTGAACATGGCTACAGACTCTTGTGTAGGCTCCTGGGAAGTGCATGGATATCCTGTGGGTGCTTGTGTGCAGGTGGAATCCAAGGAATCCCCTTTTCTAGATGTGAACATGGCTACAGACTGTTGTGTAGGCGTGTCACATCCCACAGCCTCCCGATGACCTAGGGTTGGATCCACAACTCTGAGAACAGATGGACTATGTCCTGGAACATTTTTTGTAGATGTGTCACATCCCAGAGCCATTTCTGAGGATGCGGGTGTCCCCTGTCCCACAGTCCCTTTATCAGATAGGGTAGAACTCAGAGAGTGTTGGACAGGTGGGGAATGTGCTGGTATCCCTGGTGTGTATGCAGAAGTTCCAAGATCCTCTCCTACATATGTGGAAAGGTCTAGAGACCCCTGAGGATGCAGAGAAGCCTGCCTCTTCTCCACATCCTGGGCAGATGTGGAACTTGCATGGCTCACAGGGAGCATCTTGGAATATGTGTGCCTATTTTGGGCCAGATGACGAGTCAGGAGGGCCTTTTTGGCTGGCAGGGAATATTTGAAGCCCTCTTGGTCTGACAGGGACACTGTGGAGTCCCCTTGTTTAGAGGGGGATCTCTCCATCTCCTTTTGCTACAGTGGGAAGGTGCAAGGTCCCTTTTCATAGCAGGATTAGGTTTGAATCTCCATTTGCGAGAGACAATAGGTCTTTGACCCTCTGCTGTAGATGTGGACAATCCTGGAATCCCCTCGACAGACACAGAAGAACTCTGAGGCGCTGGGGAAGGCTGCAAAGGCACTAGAGCGCCCTGTGTGTGTTGAGAAGGCCCAAGAGTCCCTTGGGCAGACTCGGGAGTTTCTACAACATCTTGTGGATACGTGGAACTCTCTGGGGCCCCTTCCAGCGATGGCAATGTTCCTAGACCCTCCGCTATAGGTGTGGATACTTTTGTTTCTGCCTGGGCAGGTAGGAGCGGTGTCAGGCTCACTTGGGGTATAGGGGTTGGGCTTAGCCCCTTTGGGACTGTTAGAGAAGAGCTGAGCCCATTTGTTGATGGTGGAGGACTTGTAAAGCCCTCTTGGTTTAACAGAGAAGTTATGAAATTCCCTTGGACAGAGAAGGCAGGACTCAAGCTCACTTCAGCAGAATTGCATTGCTTAAGGCCCTTTGGGGGAGTCGGGGTACATACTTGCCTGTCTTCATGAGAGAAATTAGTACTCCAGCCGCCTTCGGCAGCTGTCAAAGGTGTTAAACTCCTCTGGGGAGAGTTGGTGGGGCTCAAACCATTTTGGGAAAATGAGGAATCACTGAGCCCCCATTTTGGAGAAGGTTTGGAACCCTCTTTCTCTGATGGGGCCTGTGGGAGGGCCCCTTGGTCAGAAGGGGATCGTCTAAAACTCTTTGGTGGATCAGTGACCCCTAGGCTAGAGGATGGTTTTCTGAAACCCCTTCTAGAAAAAGAGACATGTTTGATTTTCCTTTCAGAAAGGTGGGAGGTCTCTGGGATGGCTGGGCAGATGTGGAATGTCCCATAGCCCCTGGATCACATTGGGCTCCTCCCAGAACCTCCTGGGTAGATAGGGATAGTCCCTGAGCATCTTGGGAAGAAGTGGAAGATCCCAGAGCTCCTTGGGTGGGTGGGGAAGGTTGCAGGGGCCCTCGAATATGTGGGGAGATTATCGGTCCACGTTGGTCAGTGGAAGAGTCAGTAGAAGATGGCGCAGGCACTGTGTCATCTGCGTTGAACTTTTCACTGGAGTCTTCAGCACAGTGTCTTGAAGATGTTGCAGGGACTCTGGTGCCCGACTGGTCAAAGTCCATAGGTTGTTCAAACACAGTAGACATATCGAGGCTTCTTTGCACCTTCCCAGGCAAGGGCGCAACAGTTGAGGCCGCTCTTTTTCTGGTGTCAGGCCTCATGTCAGTTGGTCTGTGCTCCCTGCTCAGTGGGTTACTCCTGCACTCAGGAACCTCCGGAAGGACTGGAAGTTTTCCTTTCCTGATCTCTTCCAGCTCCTCCATGGGGTTCAGGGTCTTCTTACTAGATGAAATCTTTGTCAAAGCTCTAAGACTCTGCTGTCTCACTTCAGCATCAGATTCGGGGACTTTGAATGTTTTGTCCTTATAAGGCTTTTGGCATCTGAACTTGCGCTGTCAGTTTAATTACCCTTGGAGATGCGAAATCCCATGGGTCTTCGGTGATGGTCAAGTGCTTGCCACACTGGGGTGGGGTGTCATCGTCCCATTCGGGGGACCCTGAAGGGGGTCGCAGGCCGGGGAGGCCACTGCTTCCACCGTTGGGGTAGGGGGACACTGAAGGGTGTCCCAGGCTGGGGGAGCTGTTGTCTACGTTCAGGGGGTAATGTCCGGGCTGCGGTTCGCTGGCCCGTCGTCTCCTCGCGTTTGGCCATTTAGCCAGCGAGGTAGTTGACAAGAAAAAAGTGAAATGGGATGTCACCCCTCGAAAGGGGCAGCGAATGTACTTGCCGATGGTAACTCGCGGCAAACAGCAGTGAAGCAGTATCCTCTGAGAGAGGCTTTCCTTCCCGAGAACCGTGGACACATCCGGAGGGCATAGCACACAGAACTCGAGTTGCAGTTGGCCTCAGGAATCAAGCAAAGTTCCAGAGGGGCGCTCGGAATGGCTGTCCTCGGGGCTACACGTGCCAGACCCAAGCTGCCTTGCTGCACGGGCCAGACCCGAGCTGCCTCAGTGGCTGTTGTGCATGCAGTAGCAGGGCAAACAGCCAAGCTTTCTGAATGAGGACTCTCTACTCTTGCTTAGGTTCAACAGTGCTAGCTAGTCTGGTGCCCCCTGTCATCGTCCATGACAAGGACTGTTGAAGGGGCAACACGATTGGGAAAGGCTAGGGGTGTTTGAGAGTCTGTGTGCTCTGGTCCCTCTGGCAACACGGTGGGAGCCACTGTCAGGAGGCCATCAGTGTCTCAGTGAGGTCTGTTGCAGCCTCATAACTGAATGACAAAGGGTGACCCAGACCCTGGGTCCTCAGAGATTGTGGGGGCCAGAAACCACTGCTTATTTTGTACTAGGGAAAGAACAAGAAATAGTGTTTGAATAGAACACAGGATGCCTGGAATTGATATTACAAATGTTATTCTGCATTTTAAGGATGGGTTCTCCTTGGACTTCCTAGTATATTTGTGAAGCATGTGAACAGCCTCCTGTATGTTCAAATACATCTCTAGCTTGCTTAATAACACTGCAATGCTATTATTATGCAAGTTGTTTTTCAAACACTTTCATCTGCTTCTGATTCATTTCCGTTTCCAGACAATATAACCCCTATGGCCTTAAACAATTTGTCTGTCTCGGGTTACATGTTGAATCCTATAACATTTAGATATTTGAATTGCTCTTGGAAGCTCATATAATCCCAATCCCCTTGAAGTCACTATATGGCTAATGGTTCATATCTGTGGATCTTCATGGGCCATTCACTTTCATTCAAATGATGCAGCTGTGGCATAGTTGTACAGAATAAACTTTGAAACCCTTAGTCAAGTTGGTTCTTTGAAAGGTCACGTTTATACAGCATATCATATACTGTGAGAGTGTAATTTGAGGATATGGTTGAATGCGTTATCTTACTGATATAGAAACATGGTTTTCTTATTGCACATTTTGCCAGTTTCTTTAAAGCAGTTTTTGTTCTTGCTGGATGAAAGGCTTTTATTTTGGGGTTTTATTTGATCCTTGTGAAGGATGTTTCCTTTGGCTGAACAACCAATGAGGGTTGTATCATTCAGGATCATTGGGGCACTTTTCTACTATATACTTAATCCTGTGCCATTGCCTTATTGATTTGAAAACTTCATGACTCCCTTTGTTTAGCCCAATCTATTTAGCTGATTTCATTTTCCTACAATCTGGGATAAAAAGGTGTCTAATTTTATAGCTGTGTTTATCTGCATACTAGGACATATCATAAAGCATATAGCTTTTGCTCATTTATCTGGATATCCTGTTGGTATTTTGAAGTCCTTGGAAACATTGCATTTGCATACCCATACCAGCATAATGTTGCTAGGCATGAAGAACTCAGTGTGAGAGAGATGTTCTTCCGTGATCTGAGTCGTCATCCATTTGCCAGGTCTCAGAGATGGTGCCGACCTCTTAGTGCCACTACTTCTTCTCATGGTAGATCACAACTGATGTGAAGATGTGGAGGAGCAGCAGGTAGTCAACACCCAGACCACCATGCCGGCCTTGGTGAAGTCCTTGTACTTCTTGAATGGCCCAGAGCAATCTTCTGGACTCAGTCATCCAGCATCCTTTTTATTATGGGAGATGCATAGATCATTCAGAAAATGCTCTGCCCATGTCTACATCTTTCCTAACCTTATCCCTGACAAATATTTGCACACTAATCATAATTGGTGATGGCATTGTCTGTCGTTTACATAATCTAAAGAATTAAATAAGTCAGTAATAGCTAACTGTCACAATAAATAGGTGATGTAACATTTTACTTGCAGGGGAGCATGGCCAGACTACAGTCATGAAGGATGTCACCATCCTCAATTGAATCAATGTATCATAAAATGTGATGATATTGCACATTATCTCCACAAGAGGAAGCTTTACAGGTCTCTTCATGGAATGGAGGATTTTTGGTTTACGTAACTTCATACATATTTACATTAACTTGGGTATTAACACAGACTGTCAATTTACACAGACTGTAATTAGATGATCTGTGGCACCAGATTCCAGGTGTCATGGATGACATAATCATTGTTTTATATAGTTAAATAATCACACAATGAGTTAATGTAACATCATCCACTTCAGTAAGGTGGCTCCAAACCAGGCTCTTGAACGATGCTGTCATGATTAATTTAAATATTTTAACTACAAAATTGATATTTAGATGGTCCATAATAATTGCTTCCCACATCGTGGAATCCACTGATCATGGATTATCTAATGTCCTATTTTAATAATCAAATAACATAATCAGATGATGAAATGGTCTGCCATACTCGACACAATTGACTCTCACTGACTCCTACATGATTGTGGGAAACACCCAGGTTCATCCCTAATTTAATCGGCGAGCAGAGTCGTAAAATGTTTAAATGCTGAAATGTCATTTTGTATGCAGGGTTTTTAGAAGATCCTACATATTCTTCTTGGACGGCTGCCTCAAAAGAGATGGACTGCAATCCAATAATCCCTAAGTCTACTCTTACAAATGGATTATCACCATCCTGAAGGAACTTAACAATGACAAACTCACATTTTGATAAATAATTGTGAGTCTTATTATCTTAGTTTCCATAGTATTAATTCTTAGGATTGAGAGAATTCATAAACAGAAGAAATTGAATGTTCTCTGACAATTAGGTAATCTAGAATTTGGTGACCAGTAAAAGCTGTAGCCAAACTTCCAGAGGTGTGGTTATGACTTGGTTAGGGGAAACAAATGCTGTCATTGAACGTTTTAGGAGATAGTTATCTTGGGAGAATGTAATGTCCCATGACAACACTTTCCCGAAGCTGCTCTCTGGTCCTTGGCCCATAATACCAGGATACAGAATGCAAGCAGGGTTGCCAGGCAACATTTATGATCCAACATTCTGTCACATTTTCTAGTGCCCCTCCCACATGCTAAAAGGAGCATACCTAAAGAAGAACTAACCTTACAGCCTCACTGAGTTTCTCACAAAAACAAAGCAGGGCTCTTTATTTGGGTTCTACATATTTACCCGTCTCTCAAGCTACAACATGCCTATAGTGACATAAGCATGAAAACGAAAGCATCATAATGTCATTCAAATACAATGATGAGTATTTTAAACCATTTTCCAATGCTTCAATTTTCTATTTCCTCGAATGGATACAATACAATAATCGCCTCTACCATAAACCTTTTCTCTTTTTTGAAAATAAAATAATCCCTCTTCATTCTTTGCCCTTTAGAGGAGCTGATCCCATGGTTTCTCGGCATTGTTTAGATTTGCATTGTTCTAGAACAGCCAGGGCTAGGGCCAGGTCCAGTGCCAAAATTAAATTGATAATAAATTAAATTGATAACAAATTAGTAGACATTCTATATTAACACTGATGAAATGGCACCAAATTCCTAAACATAACGCTGATGTAAAGAACTCTTTATATAGCTAAATGATGAAGCAATGAGATGATGTTACATCAACTCCCAAAATCTGACTCCAAAAGGGACTTATGGTCCATAACATTACCTGTATTTTAAATTCATTAATTAAGTGATGAATTATCATTTAATTTCCTAGTTTAACAGTTAAGGTAGTAAGTGTAGTATTAGATGATGTGATGGTCTGGCACGATGGACTCCCAAGGGAGGCTCAAATCTCCAGTGATCACTGAATATATAATGACAGATTTTCATAATTAAATGAATAAACTTTAAACCAGTGAATGGTGTTTTATGCGTGAAGCCTAAATGATTGCTCAATACTGAAGGGTCATTGCATTCTTAATCATAGATATGAACCAAAAATGAATGAATAAAGAGATAATTTCTCATAATTAACCCCTAGAGAGATAACATATCGATATCAACATTGATTTAAAGGAAGGAAGAAAGAAAGAAAGAAAGAAAGAAAGAAAGAAAGAAAGAAAGAAATCAAAATAGACAATTAAAAACCAACAAGGTGGATCCAGACTCCACTCTTCCTGGAGTAGAAAAAGACAGATTTGTATAATGAATTATTCAGATAGTTAGATGGGCTGTCACACTTGAGTCACACAAGGTGGCACCAAACTTCAGGGATCTCAGATTATATAATGAAAGAATTTAATAATTACATCTTTAAATATGTAAGCCATTGACCTTTATTTGTATCTTCAAATCCAGGGCAGAATTGACAGATATGGAAATGTATGCTGTCATCAAGGATTTTTCAAATGCCATAAGTTAATCGTCAGATAATCATACTGTCTTGCATGATGAATTCTGTTGGCCTGACATCATCAGCAGCACCTGAATCTCTGTTGTGGTGCTACAGGATATGAGATAATGGGCACATTACTGGCTTAGAAGTAGTAAGCAAGATGTTGCTATCAGCTGAAAAGATGGTTGCAGCTGGGGCATAACCAGCATATCTGAGAGAGAGATGTTCTTCCGTGTTCTGAGTCGTCATCCTTTTGCCATGTCTCAGAGATGGTGCCGACCTCTTAGTGCCACTACTTCTTCTCATGGTAGATCACAACTGATGTGAAGATGTGGAGGAACAGCAGGTAGTCAACACCCAGACCACCATGCCGGCCTTGGTGAAGTCCTTGTACTTCTTGAATGGCCCAGAGCAATCTTCTGGACTCAGTCATCCAGCATCCTTTTTATTATGGGAGATGCATAGATCATTCAGAAAATGCTCTGCCCATGTCTACATCTTTCCTAACCTTATCCCTGACAAATATTTGCACACTAATCATAATTGGTGATGGCATTGTCTGTCGTTTACATAATCTAAAGAATTAAATAAGTCAGTAATAGCTAACTGTCACAATAAATAGGTGATGTAACATTTTACTTGCAGGGGAGCATGGCCAGACTACAGTCATGAAGGATGTCACCATCCTCAATTGAATCAATGTATCATAAAATGTGATGATATTGCACATTATCTCCACAAGAGGAAGCTTTACAGGTCTCTTCATGGAATGGAGGATTTTTGGTTTACGTAACTTCATACATATTTACATTAACTTGGATATTAACACAGACTGTCAATTTACACAGACTGTAATTAGATGATCTGTGGCACCAGATTCCAGGTGTCATGGATGACATAATCATTGTTTTATATAGTTAAATAATCACACAATGAGTTAATGTAACATCATCCACTTCAGTAAGGTGGCTCCAAACCAGGCTCTTGAACGATGCTGTCATGATTAATTTAAATATTTTAACTACAAAATTGATATTTAGATGGTCCATAATAATTGCTTCCCACATCGTGGAATCCACTGATCATGGATTATCTAATGTCCTATTTTAATAATCAAATAACAACATAATCAGATGATGAAATGGTCTGCCATACTCGACACAATTGACTCTCACTGACTCCTACATGATTGTGGGAAACTCCCAGGTTCATCCCTAATTTAATTGGAGAGCAGAGTCGTAAAATGTTTAAATGCTGAAATGTCATTGTGTATGCAGGGTTTTTAGAAGATCCTACATATTCTTCTTGGACGGCTGCCTCAAAAGAGATGGACTGCAATCCAATAATCCCTAAGTCTACTCTTACAAATGGATTATCACCATCCTGAAGGAACTTAATAATGACAAACTCACATTTTGATAAATAATTGTGAGTCTTATTATCTTAGTTTCCATAGTATTAATTCTTAGGATTGAGAGAATTCATAAACAGAAGAAAATGAATGTTCTCTGACAATTAGGTAATCTAGAATTTGGTGACCAGTAAAAGCTGTAGCCAAACTTCCAGAGGTGTGGTTATGACTTGGTTAGGGGAAACAAATGCTGTCATTGAACGTTTTAGGAGATAGTTATCTTGGGAGAATGTAATGTCCCATGACAACACTTTCCCGAAGCTGCTCTCTGGTCCTTGGCCCATAATACCAGGATACAGAATGCAAGCAGGGTTGCCAGGCAACATTTATGATCCAACATTCTGTCACATTTTCTAGTGCCCCTCCCACATGCTAAAAGGAGCATACCTAAAGAAGAACTAACCTTACAGCCTCACTGAGTTTCTCACAAAAACAAAGCAGGGCTCTTTATTTGGGTTCTACATATTTACCCGTCTCTCAAGCTACAACATGCCTATAGTGACATAAGCATGAAAACGAAAGCATCATAATGTCATTCAAATACAATGATGAGTATTTTAAACCATTTTCCAATGCTTCAATTTTCTATTTCCTCGAATGGATACAATACAATTAATCGCCTCTACCATAAACCTTTTCTCTTTTTTGAAAATAAAATAATCCCTCTTCATTCTTTGCCCTTTAGAGGAGCTGATCCCATGGTTTCTCGGCATTGTTTAGATTTGCATTGGTCCAGAACAGCCAGGGCACAAAATTAACTCCCAATTTGGATACTCCCTTAGCCTAGAGACAGACTGTCCCTATTGTACAATTTATGTCTGATGTGTTCTCAATAGTTTGTTCTGGTAGATTGCCTGTTTATTGGGATTCTTTTCACATAGCTATATGCTACTTAAAGGGTCAAGAAATGGTGCTTGTTAACGTCCTATTCAGTTTTCTTCTACATGGATTAGGTGAATGCTTTCTAATGACCATGTCATGAAATAAGTGTGCAAGGCTCCAGATTTATATAAGTATATTTTCAAAGAAGTTTGTATTTACAGTGAGTGTATTAGACTTATTTGTCACACATGTATGGTTTATTGTAGGATGCAGTGACCTATGATGATGTGTATATCCACTTCACTCCGGAAGAATGGGCTTTGCTAAATCCTTCTCAGAAATGTCTCTACACAGATGTGATGCTGGACACCTACAGGAACCTCACTACTATAGGTGAGACCGTATTTTCCTTCATATTTTAAAATAAGAGACCCAATGTTTCTTGGTTATGGATACTATTCTGTAACTTTAATTGAGAAAAGGGAAATTTTGGTGAATGAGGCATGGTTCAAAGTGTCATTGAAGTTATTAACAGAAATTTTGTACAATTTACAATAACACATCATATATATTCTGTTATTTCAGGCTACATTTGGGATGACCATAATATGGAAGATCATTGGCAAATTTCTAGAAGTCATAGAAGGTAAATTTTCACATGTACATTTATGAAAATTTTGCTCTAAAGATATTTTAATGTATTCTGGAAATTTTATTGAAGAGACACACATAAAAAAATTTAAACAGTGAAAATAATTGCAGCTTAAAGTAGAGTGATGGTTCTTATTTTCTGCCCAAACCATGTACATTAGTGAAAGGTAGCTCTACTGTGTTTACAAGGCATTCATGTAAAAAAAGAAGGAAACAATTCCTTAACAGATCCACCCTAGAATTTTAGCGCCTGGAGATCTATGCTGTAGTTATGCCCGTCTGTTGAGTTTCATACTATTCATAAGTATATATACAAGACCTACTAAGAAAATAGTCTCTAGTAAAGCAGGCATTACTTATATATTTGTGACTTTTCTATGTATATCGAAAGGGTCATTTTATGAGTATCAAGAAGGTTGTTGTGGAGAAACCTTAATCCCTACAACACATGTCTGTGAGGAAAATAAAGTCAAAGTGTGTGAATGCAATGTGGAAATCTTTTTATTGATATTGTTACTTTAATAAGTATATCATATGTTGAGTCAGGTAGTTGTGGCCCATGGCTTTAATTTCAGTATTCATGATGAAGAGGAAGGTGGATCCCTAAATTTTGTGATCAGCCTGGTCTACAAAGTGAGGTCCAGGCTATCCAGGTCTACACAGAGACATTATGTATGAGAAAACATATTAAAAAAAGAATGTATGTTACGGTAAATATGAGCCATGTGAATTTAGAATATGGAAAGAAGCAACGTACATCTCTCTCTTAGGACATTGAGAAGAAATGAAAGATATTCAGTAGTCCCCACTTTGGGAATATATGTTGAGTGTGAAAAGAGTTTGAAATTTATCAGTATTCCAACATCATCTGAAAAATATCAACAAAAACACTGCAATAAATCCATATGAATGTGTGAATGTTTCCATTTGTACTGGTATATTTGGCCAGTGTATTATGTTTATACAATGGAAACATTAATAAATGCAATAAATATGGCAAAAGTCTGCGATGGTGCAATTATTTTCAATTATGTGAGAAATCTCATGTAAACATATGCAGTAAATGTGGGCCATGAAATAAAGGCTCATACTCTGAATCACAGGTATCTTCATTGAAAGCAAGACAATACCTCACAAGGGAAGCATTATGAAAGTAAATTTCAATATCTTATTCTTGTCTACAATTAGGCCAAATTATAAATTTATTTTATGCATGTACTAAGTTTCTTTAGTATCATGCATGTGGTAAAGTTTCACATATGCTAATTATCTTTGCTGTAATAAAAGAAGCCTTACGGGAGTGAATCCTGTGATTATACACAATGAATGTTTGAATAACTTTGTATGTTACAGGCATCTTCAAAGGCTTGAAAAAATTCACACTGGAGAGAAACCATATAGAAGTCTTCAGTATGGTTCACCACAAACTTTGCATGCCAAACTTTCCTCCAACTCCGTGAAAGAAAACACTTGGTAGAGAAAACCTATGAATGTAGTCAATGTGGTAAAGTTTTTGCAAGACATACTATGCTTAAAAGACATATTAGAACACATAGTGGAGAGAAAACACAAGATTGTAATCAATGTGGTAAAGTCTTTTCACTATGCAATCATCTCAAAAAACATAAAAGAACACATACTGGTGAGAAACGCTATGAATGTAGTGAATGTGGTAAAGCTTTTTCACAACATTGGTGTCTGTTAATTCATAAAAGAACACATACTGGAGAGAAACCTTATGCATGTAATCAATGTGGTAGAGCATTTTCACGTGTCAGTAATCTCCAATCTCATCATAGAACACATACTGGAGAGAAACCCTAAGGATGTTGTCAATGTGGAAAAGCTTTTTCACAACACAGCGCTCTGGTACATCATAAAAGATCACATACTCGAGAGAGACCCTATGAATGTAATCAATGTAGTAAAGCTTTTACAACATATGATGTGCTTAAAAGTCATATAAGAACACATACTGGAGAGAAACCCTATAAATGTAATCAATGTAGTAGGGCATTTGCAAGTAATGGTCAGCTTAAAACTCACATAAGAACACATACTGTAGAGAAACCTTATGTATGTAATCAATGTGGTAGAGCATTTTCACGTGTCAATAATCTCCAATCTCATCATAGAACACATACTGGAGAGAAACTCTATGAGTGTAATCAAAGTAGTAAAGCATTTGCAAGTAAAGTTCATCTTAAAACTCATATAAGAACACATAAAAGAGAGAAACCTTATGCATGTAATCAACGTGGTAGAACATTTTCACGTGTCAATACTCTCCAATCTCATCATCGAACACATACTGGTTAGAAACCTTATGGATATAATCAATGTGGTAAAGCTTTTTCACAACACAGCCATCTGGTACATCATAAATGAACACATACTGGAGAAAGACCCTATGAATGTAATCAATGTTGTAAATCTTTCACAACACTTGATGTGCTTAAAAGTTATATAAGAATATATACTGAGGAGAAACCTTATGAATGCCATCAAAGTAGTAAACCATTTACACATCCTATGGCTTTCTAAAGTCATAAAAGAATGCATACTTGAAAGACACTGAATGTATACCAAGTGGTAAAGTTGTGTACTTTGCTTATCATAATAATCTTTGTCAGCCTAAGAATACCCTTATGTAAAGTAATCTTACTAGAAAGGATGTTGTGCGATCTTCAGCCAATGTACATTGAGTTACATAGGATTCTGCAGAGAAAAATATCTGACATGTGAACAATCAGTTCAAGTATTACAATGTCTCTGTTTTGTTCTCACATGCAAACTCTTGTTTACAAAAGTCATAGGAATTCACTGATAAGGAAAACCTGCTTCATCCTAACACTTGTCTTTAATTACATAAAAACCTTATTTAAATTATTTGTGTTTTCTAAGCCCAATTCTTCATGCTTGCTTTCTTTTACATGAACCAATTCATGTTGTAGGGAAATTGTGAAGACATTAAGACCCTCAACACATGGATTACAGGAATGAGAGCTCATTAGAGAACCTATTCGCATATGGAAATTTTAATTATGTGATATCAGTGTGTCAGTTTGTGATTGTTCACATGTGTAAGTTGTTTCCCAATAAAATACCTAATTTACCATTTGTCTTGTGAAGAAAAAACTTAACACTCCACGTCCACAAGAAACAGTTTTATTTATTAATTTTAAAACAAGTATGTTGTCTAATGTGCTCATAAAATTTTTTAAATGAGTTGGATTTTCTGTTTCATGATATCAAGGTGATAAAAAAAGGATTTCAAATAGGCACAGAGTGAGAGATTCAGTCTAACAAAATTATGACAAATTCATTGCCATGACTTATGTCAGTTTTCTGAAAACATACTGTACATCCCCTTACCTGAATACTTAAGGGTCTAAACTTCCTGAGAAGTGCTTACTTGAATTATAAATTTTCTTTTAGTTCTTGTATTGATCCCATGGCTGGTCTGGAACACCTGCCTATAAGGTAGACTAATTTACTGTCTTATTATCTGAGATACCTGGGATTGCTGGATCTTGATTACAGATACCCAACTACCCAATTTTAAACTGAACTTGTAGTAAAAGGATGACACTTGCAATATACATGGCAAGGTTAGAGTTGAATTATTTTTTTCAACACGTTAAAGGATTTCCCTGTTTATAAGTGATTATGTATCTTACATATGCTTTTGTTGCTGTGTAAAGGTGCCCTTGAACCTTTTTTTTTCAGTCTGCAAATACTCCCCAAATTTAAATATCTTTATCTTTTCAAAATATTTAGTTTTCAGCTTGATTAACTCTGCAGTCTAAGTACAGGTATCAAAGATAATAAGATTTTGACTTATTCTGTTTTGGTTTGAAATTTTTGTGCCTGTCTGTGGATGCTTTCCCCCTGTACACAAGATTTCATGTAGTGAACACTGATCTTGAGCTCTCTATTAGCATAAGAGGACCTTGCAGGCGTGATTCTTCTGCCTCTACCTCTACATCCTAAGTGCTGGGTTGCAAGTGTGTGTCAGTGTGCCTCTAATGTATTTTGGTTTTTTATTTTAGTTTTTTTTGAGACAGAGTCTTTCTATGTTGCTGAGACTGGCCTCAAACACTGGCTGTCTCCCCACATTAGCTTTCTGAGTCCTGGAGTTACAAGAAGTTCAAACTGGATCTACCGGACCCCACAGATGAACAAGTATTTAAACTAGGCATCACAGAGGAAGTGTGGCAGTGACCTCCAGTCTAGACAAAGATGCTTAACACTTTCTCTCTGGAGCTTTACTCAAGGTACTTAAGCAGCTAGGCATTGATGCCACTCACCACTTGGGAGGTAGAGGCAGTTGGATTTCTGTCAGTTTGAGGCCGGCCTGGTCTACATAGGAATTTCTGGACAGGTTCCAAAGCCAAAGAGAAACCCTATATCAAAAACCTAAAACAACACAAAATAAAACAAAAACAAAGAAACAAAAAAATAAAAGAAGAGAGAGAGAGAGAATTTAGCCAAGCAATGATATTTCAAGCCTTTAAACTCAGCACTCTGGATACAAAAGTGGGTGTTTCTCTGAGTTGAAGAACATCAAGGGCTACAAAAAGAAACCCTGTGTGTGTGTGTGTGCATATGGGAATTGGGGGGTAGTGAGTGGAGAGTGAACTAGCAAAAGGAAAGAAGTAGGAGAGTAAAGAACATTGGACTAGGAAGATTTGGTCAGGGGAGGAATAGACATAAGAAGAGAAGTGAAGAGAAGAGAAAAGAAGAAAAGAGGATAGCTAGGAGAGGAGAAGAGAGATAAAGACTATAAAAATGGGAGCCATTATTGGATAGAAGAGGAAACTGAACCTAGAGAAATGTCCAGAGACCTACAAGACTGACCCCAAGAAACAATTTGTGCAACAGTGTAAAGGCTACCATAAATTCCCTTCCCTGACAATGAGATCAAGGACTAACTTATCCACCATCATGGAGCCCTCATCTAGTAGCTGATGGAAACAGAAGCATACATGCACAACTAAACACTGAGCCGAACTGGAATCCAGATGCAGAGAGGGAGGACAAGACCACACTGAAGAAACACATAGACAGAGCTGACCTGAACAAGGAGGAGCTAATGGGTCTCCAGACTTATAGCTGGGAATCCAACATGGGACTGACACAGACCCCTGAACATGGATCTAAGCTAAACGTCCTGTGCAGTCCAAGGGACTTCAGGCAGTGAAACCAAGAAACATCCCTGCTGCAAAAATTACTTTGGGGGAATATCCCCATGGAGGTATAATGCATTAACCTTGAGACAGGAGAGATATTTTAGTCCCTACTTCAAATTATTTGAAGGATTTAGATGACCTCTCCTGGAAGGCATCACCCTATGCGTATAGTGTCCGTAGGATGGGAGGGGAGAGTTGTCATGGGCTCGGGAAGTTGAGAGAGAGGGGAAGAAGGAGGGTGGGGGTAAGGTGGAATGAACTGGTTTGATATGTATAATAATTTTTTTTAAAAAATTAAAAACATTAAAAAGAAACCAATGTAATTTTCAAAAAAATAAAGTTAGCATATTTTAATAATCTAAAATTTTTTACCTCTATTGACTTTGAAATATCACACTTCCAAAGATAGAACATCATTTCCAGCACAAGTTCTAATAGATCTTAATAATAAAAACTCACAGTAACCTATCAGGGAGGGGAGTGTGAAAACTGAAGGATCACAGATTCAGAGCATCTGGCTACTAGAGTTCTTTCTCTACCTATTCTCAGACAAGCCATGTGCTCCTGTCCTCACACTGCCTCCTCAGATTGACTGCTGTCTCTTCGATCCCTCAGACCAATTGCTCAAACAAAATCATCTCACTGCATGCTCTTCTGTCACCTCTACCTTATCTTCCTCTCTCTGTCCATCCATGTCACTCCTATCTCCAAATCCCTACTGCTGGGATTAAAGGCCTGATTCCCAAGTCCTGGGACCACCTTAGTGTGAGCTGTTTTTCTTTTAGACAGACTTAGTATGTGTCTAACTAGTGACATAGTGTGTGTGTGTGTGTGTGTCTAACTACTGATTTAATGTGTGTGGATAACCAGAGACCTTGTGTTGGTAGCTAAGTTAGTGACTTAGGTGTGTAGTTGACTAAATACATAGAAATACATAGGAAAATGGCTAACTACTATATCAGTGTGTGTGTGGCTGACTATTTTCTTGGTGTTTGTGGCTAGCTAGTGAATTAGATGTGTGGCTGACTAGTGACTTAGTATGGGTGGGTAAGTAGTGATATATTGTGTGTAGCTAACTAGAGACATAGTGACTGTGGCTAACTAGTAACCTAGCTTTGTGGCTAACTAGTGACTTAGTTAATTACTGCTTAGGCATGTAGCTAAATAGTAACTTAGGTGTGTAATTAACTACTGTCTTAGTGTGTGTGGCTAACTACTGTTTTATTTGTGTTATGGACTTGTGGCTTAGTTTTTGTGGCTAACTAGTGACTTAGGTATGGGGCTGACTATTGATTTAGGTGTTTTTCTAACTAGTGACTTCATGTGTGTGGCTAAATAGTGAGTTAAGTATGTGGGTACTAGTGAGCTAATATGTGTGGCTAACTAGTGGGTTAGTTTGTGGCTAACTAGTGACTTACACTTAACTACATGTGTAGCTAAATAGTGACTGTGCTTAGTAATCTGTTAGGAACTAGCAGCCATTTGCCCGCCCCCACCCTGATGATGGGCGGGACCCTCATTACCATGCCATCGCTATATCAGCTTTACCTGACGGCTCAAGCTTCACATGGCTGCCAGAGGACTCAGTTACACATGTGCAAGCCTCCCCTTTTAAAGCAAGTGCCCCACCCACCCCCTCTCTCTCTCTCCTGCTTTCAGTTGGCCACCAGCCACCCCCCTCTTTCTCTCCCTTCTCTCAACAAACTTGATGTGGGCGCTGAGTCTCGTGTTTGTGTTTCTTAGGCATTAGCTGCACAGCAAAAAACAACATTGGTGCCGAAACCCAGGCAGGCCCTCCTTGAGGGTCACTGGCAGCTTTTTCCTGGTGGGCGGCCAGCCAGAGACACTCGGGATAATGTTTCCGATACCAGTAGTCTACCTCCATTCCCCCCACCCCCGTTCACTGGAAATACCACCCCACACAGGATTCAATTAGGTAAGGTATCCTTTTAAATTTAAACCCATTTCCTTAAGATCTGGTGCATTCCTCACTGGTGGAAGACATACTGCCTCAGGCGGGATATCTGCTCTTCTCTAGGATTGCTGAGTCCTTCTGGCCAATGTTGGCCCTGGCAAAGTTTTGGGCTGATGATCTATGAATAACACTCTGCCCTTCTCTATTATCAAGTGGCCACACTCTTAGGCTGAAGAGTTCCAAGACTGCATGGTCACTTTCCTCTCTACACATGGGGAATAAACCGACTAAGGAAATATACCCCGCCACTCCACTGGGATGCCTGATAGAAAATTTAAAACCCTTTCACTTAATGCCACTTGTTAAGGCAACCAGACTTATTTACCTTTGTACTGAAAAGTGGCCTAGATATCCCCTAGAAAATTCAAATTGGCCGCGTAATGGCTCTCTAGGTCCAGATATTTTTCAGGATCTTTCTAATTACTGCCAGCGAACAGGTAGATGGAAGGAATTTTTTCTATCTCTCTGCTAAACCATCTCTTAGCCTCAACTTGGTTCTGTTCTCTTCCCGCCACACTAAAACTCTCCTGTCCGCTGTAGCTGCAGCTTGTCTCAGGGCAGTAGGCTGGGCTGAGGCAGCATCTACTCAAGACAAAATTGAATCTCAAAATGTTATCATTTCTGCCAGCTGTTGAAGGTATAGTACAGAAGACAGCAAGGCCATTGTTTGGAGAGCAACAGAATGCAACCAATGCCTCCTGCATCAACATAAGGGATTGTCTCATAAACATTCTTCTAACAGGATGCAAATGCATCTGTTGTAGCATTAATGTGCCTTCCCAGGGAGAAAGCACTTCGCTCACAGAGGAGATCCATAAAGACAAATATTTCTAACATAACATGTATCTATCTCTGGAAAATACTCAGAGAGGAGCCAGCCTAGACATAGTTTGCTTTTCATATATGCTATCCTTCTTAAATGGCTTTTGGTTCAAGCTCCATTGTACACAGTGAACTGAAGTAGAGATTGGAGACAGCATGTCTAGCTACTTAGGGAGATGGGAGGATTACACAGAAAATGTTTTCCCAGTACTGTTCCTAAAGGCCACCAGATACCTTAAACTGAAGGACCTGTTCCACATATAGGATCCTGACATGAAGGTGATGGGGAAAGAGATATTTAGGAAACGTAGAAGGTAGAAAAGGTTTTTTTTTTAAAAAAAAAAAAAAAAAAAAAAAAAAAGCTGGGATAGGGAAATGTGTCCCATGAAAAGTTTCTTAAGGAGAATAGACTCTTGTATACTATTTCCACAGAGGAAATGGAAGGAAAGGGGACACTTATGTGAAGACAGTAGAAACCCATTCAATGGGACAAACTCAGGAGAACACCACTAAAACAATGCAGTGCTAGGGAATATAGGATATCTCATGATCATTCCTGACTAAGCCCACAGTGGCCATGGGACTGAGAACCACAGCTCTATATAGTTTATATCTACATATAAGAAGGAACCTGTCCACAAAGGCTTTGTTCCATACAATTACCAGCTCTCCCATGAAAATACCTGGTTTTTGACGAGGTTCTGTGTTTTATTGTCAATACACAAGGCCCTTATGAAAATATTTCAAGGCCTAGGCCCCTGGTTGTTACTATCTCTTCTAAGAATGTTTCTCATCCCTTCATGAGGACCTAAATAAAAGCTTTGCTTTATCAGGCCACTCATATATCATTGGTTTACTTTTTAAAATCTGGTGTCCTATTGCCACAGTGGTAGAACTATGCTTTTCTGAAGAAGAAAACTGCAACTATATGATATAATACAATTTAAGGTTGCTTATGACACTGTAATATCTCTCTGAGCAGCTTGTTATGGGGCAGGTCTATGATAAGGGTACGGGACTTTTGCAAAACAGGAGTAGCTTCTGTGTAATGGTTTGGAGTCAAATGTCTGGAAAATCATGAAGAACAAATGTGTATCTAGGATTCAAAATTCTAACAGGACTGGTCAGCATACACTTCTCTTTGTGTTTTTGAGAGGCAGTACTACCTCAGTTAAATTCTACTTTATGAGATATAATATCTCAAAAGAATTTGTAAATCGTTTGTGTTACAAATGCTACTCTTGTAGATCACTGCTCAATAGTGAAGTGCTACCCTTATATGAGATGTCTTTTACAACCTGCAGAAAATTAACAATACATGGATCTTACACATAAAATTAAAATGCAAACGGCTGAACTTATAAAAGGTACTTAACTAAAAGGCCTCTGGAAGTTTGTTGCCTTGCTTTCAGTGGGTGCACCTGAAGTATGTAGAAGTTGACTTAAAAACTGTTTCCATAGACACCTCCCTGCTCATAGTACTCAAAGCAGATACAGCCCACAGAATCGTTATTTGGTGTACTTCCTCTAGCTTCTGGGAATTTCAAGGACTACAAGAGAACTCAGCAGACAGGTTGTCTCCTTGCAGCTTCCCACCCAGATCCAGGGAATATCCACCACACTGGATCCATCACCTCACTATCTCCCACTACCGATCTGAGGGCGGCAGCCCCTCACTCACCATGCTGTGGTTTTCCAGTGTGCCCTTCCTCAAAGCCCATCACTCAAAACCACTGGCTGCAGTTTCTGTTCAAATCCAGAACAGAAGGGCCCTGTACTTCTTTTGACAGGCAGGTCACAAAGGGGCCTGATTAGCTATTAAGGCTTGAGTGGTAAAAGCACCTCCCAGGTGGTTGCAGAGTGCTTAAGGACAAATTGCAATGGTTACTGATTGCCTTCTAGCACTAAGACTTTTATACATCAGCAGTGATGTGCATTTCTATAGCAATTGTCCTATAGCTGACCCGTGCTATCATTCTGTAGTACACAGGCATTTACCTTTCTTCCTCCTAGACACAGTGTTGCTAGCTAAATATACTTACTTAAATGGATTGAGTGATTCTTGGTGAAAAAGTTGCAAGGGAGCTCCAAATATTCGTTAACTACCACAAAGAGATTTAGGAATGCAAAATGTGTTATTTGTTATTTGGTTAAACACTGAGTTTAGTTGAACTAAATTTGCTTTTTACCTGTTTGTCACAGGAACTTCAGATAATCAGGAAAGAAAAGCAGGGGCCACATCTCAAAAAAAGATAAATGATCTTTATCGTGGCAGAATGCCGGATGATGGCTCCACGAATGCAGAATTTTATCCCTGAAATTCAGAGCAAACACTTGGCAAAGGCATCATAATGAGAAAAGTAGTCTTCATGGAAAATTGAATATTTACAGAGGAATACATCTTCAGTAAGCATATAAAAAAATAAAACAAAACAAAAACCAACTGCATTAATCAAGGTTCTCTGCATATAAAGGAATGTAGGATGAATCTCTCCATATATGTAGAAAGTGGATTTATTACGATGTCTCACAAGCTGTGATGTATTTAGTCCAACAATGGTTGCCTACCAATGGGAATCTGAAGAGTACAGCAGTTTTTTAATTTATCAGGATGGATGTGTCAGCTGGTCATTATACATCAAAATTCCAAAAAAGTAGGCTCTAATGGTAGTAAAGGAAGAAACTTGGTACCCAGAGCTAGGGTAAGCAGCCAAAGAGGGAAAGCGTCCTCCTTCAATACCATTTATACATGTAGGCTACCACCAGAAGGTTGATCTGATTTTTCCTTTATGTGATTTTGTTTTGTTTTGTTTTTTGTTTTCAAAACAGGGTTTATCTGTGCAGAACTTAAACTCATTCTGTGGATTTGGCTGGCCTCAACCTAAGCAAAATCAGGCAGCCTCCTGTGTCCTGGAATTAAACATTTGCACTGCCACCAACCAGTTAAAGGTAGATCTCATCATCTGTTTGCATACAAGGCTTCTGTATGGCATTGGCAGTCCTGGAATATATTCTGCCAGTCTGAAGTTTCTCAGCCCCTAAATGGGAATCCTTTCCAAATTGTCATGAGTTCAAAGTGTTCCAATAACTCCTATTATCCTTAAGATATTATCTTTCCTGCTACAGGTCACCTGTGACTTGATGATGAATGGCACCTACCTAAATAGCAATGATTTGGGAGTAGAGAGGTTAACCACCCTGAAGGAATAAGTGCAGCAATGGGGTGCCTGAAGGAACATAGTATGTGCAATTATGGAGTGCCTTTACCATTATTGGAAGCAATTTCTGTTTTTCCTTTATACATATTAATAAAAGTCTCCTTCCATTGCTGCACCTTTGTTTGACTACTTCAGTTTTGTATATGAATAAAATGGAGCTTTCAGTATTGACTGAATCTGCCTGCTTGACATTATATTATGTCTCTGTCTTCCTTCCATGAATGATAGCTAGTCTTTCACTTGTCCACATTCAGGGACTGAGAAATGGACATGTGCCTGAGCTGCTGTTTCTGATTACAGTTCTACAAACTCCTTGATATTTGTGTGGAGTTCATAAGATAACTTTGTGGTGTCCACTTTTGGTCTACCACCACGGCAACTATAGACTCATAAAATTCTCATTTTCCAGGGAGTCACATTGTAGAAATAGTACTGATTCTTTCAAATGAAAATGTCTCTATGAAAGAAACATTGACTTCTTATATGACCACCTTATAGTATATGGTAGTGCTTTAGAGATGGGAAAATTCCATATTTAGCTTTCTTATTTGGTTTTGCATATATTTGCATT
The DNA here is from genome assembly GCF_943737965.1 of Phodopus roborovskii. Taxonomy (NCBI): domain Eukaryota; kingdom Metazoa; phylum Chordata; class Mammalia; order Rodentia; family Cricetidae; genus Phodopus; species Phodopus roborovskii. The sequence goes on along the minus strand of NW_026125858.1, from coordinate 67,304 downwards.
CTAAGCCTATTATGAACCTTGATGTAGATTATTTACTGTTTTCTATTTTGTTTTCATAAGTGTTCAAACTGAATATATATGCTTTAAATTTTCATTAATTTTACTTTTGTATTTTTTCTCTTCCTTTTAAGAATAGAATTAATGTGACATCCTGTCTTATATAGAACTCATATTATAGATTAGTCTGTCCTAGGACATGAGAGATATCTGTCCACCTTGAATCCGGAGTGCTGGCATTGTAGTTTTGCTTGTCAACAGAAGTTAGTTCATTAGCTTGGCTCACTTATGATGAATGACTGAGCCTGGTTGTTAGTGTAGTCAGACAACAGGCTCTGGTACTAAACTCCAGTAACAGAAGATGGTGCCCATCAAATGCAGGTTTTCTGCCTCAAAGTCCATTGTCCTCCAAATATGGGAAATATTATTTTCCCTTATCATTTACTCTTGTAAAACTCAACAAATGTCTTGGAAGGGTTCTGTCTATTACTAGTAATGGAGACAGCCAGGTTCACAGATGTAAGATGTTTTCTATACAGTTAAGTGTAATTCTTCATGTTATTCATCACATCTAATGTCTCACTAAGTAAACTTGAAGCTATGAAGCCAGGCATGGTGGCAGAAGCCTTTAGTAATGGTTCTTAGAGAGAGGATGTAGGAATTTCAGGATTTCCTAGTCACCAAAGATGAAACTGGTCCCTGGGGTATTGTGTTCATACCACAGTCAAAGTTAGTCTGTGACTGCTTCAGGACAATGTCCATAAACTTGCCCAAAGCTCTTGATCTTCAGGGCCATGGCACCAGCAAATGTTAGCTAATATATTGACCCCACCTTATTACATATTCTTACTTTTAAAGAATTCCATTAAAATAGAATCAAAGTTATTTTACCATATCTCTGTTTCTTATCCAGCTCATGTCTGTACCAACCCCAAAGTCATTTGGGGCAGGGAAAAGGCCCAACCCCTTGTGTCTAGGCTGAGTATCTATCCACGGGGAATGGTCTCCTGAAGCCTTTCATACAGCAGGGATACATCCTTATTCCACTGCCAGAGGTCCCTTACACTTACTAGGCCTTCTAAATGAGATGCACTTTTAGGGGTTTTAGGTCAGTCATATTATGGATTCCCAACTGTCAGACTGGGGTGCATGACCTCTGCATTGTTTTGCTTAGGTGATTATGTGGGTATCTCGAACCTGGTCTTGAACCCTGTACTTATCAATCCTCTGTCTCTGCAACTGGATTCCAGGAGTTCCACTTAATTGCTTAGCTGTGGGTGTCTGCTTTTGTTTCTTTCAACTACTGGACGAAGGCTCTAGAATATCCTATAAGGTAGATATCCATCTCATTATATGGAAGGACATTTAAGGTAGTCTCTCCACTATTGCTTATATTTTTATTTGGGGTGATCCTTGTAGATCTCTGGACATTTTCCTAGTGCCAGATTTCTCTTACCACCTATTATATCCCCATCTTGTATGGTATTTCTTTTGTTGCTCTCCTCTATTCTTTCCAAAATTCAGTCTTCTTGATGCTTCTTTTTCTCCTTCCCATTCTCTTCTCCCCTTCTCTTTCTCCTAACTCTCCCTTCCCTCACCCGATGCTCCCAATTTTCTCAGGAGACTTTGTCCCTTTCCACTACTATGGGGAACAATGGCAGGCCTTTCAAGGGTGAAGTCTGAACTGAGGTGAATCCAGGGGAGTGCACCCCTTGACACCCTGAATGTAGGGCTTGGAACAGTGCTACCAAACACTGCCAGTACTCGAACATCCTCTCTCCAACTGCAGCTCAATATTAAGGCTGAAGCTTTGCACAACCTGCTTTGTCCATCTCTCAAGGAACAGTTGCCAATGGTCTACAGGATGGTGGCTAAGGGAAACCTTGTAAACCACACCTCCAGCTAAAAGCGATCCCACTAACTCCTGAATCCTTCCTCTCCATATCATCCCTGGGGAGAAGGAATAAGGAATGCTTAAACCATGATATGCATAACCAGGGAGGCTGGGTTGTTGCATGGGAACCCTCATGGCTTCTGTATCTATACAAAGAGTTTAGAATGTTTGGTAGTCCTGGTCCAAGCCTGCCCTCAAATTCTGTGTCTTTTCTGCTCATTTATTCCAGTAACTCGGGATTTGTTAGCCAATCAGAGTTTCAAGCATAGACACCAGTCATAGGGGAGGTTTCTTCCCAGTCTTATATGAGATGCCTTTGGTACAGAGTGTGAAACCAGAAGGTGGAGAAGCTTGGGTTGATGTCTCTCTTGCTCCCATTATCTCTTAACTCCCCCTTTCTCCCTCCTCATGCTGTCTTTCTTTCTCTCTATGTCAGATCTGTCTGTCTCTGTGTCTTTCTCCCTCTCTCTCTTTCTCTCTCTTCGGTTGCAGATTATATCAGAAGGGATTATGTGTTTGACATTTTTCTTGGGTGTAGTGAACTGAGTAAGAACCATGCTCCACAAAAAAAAAAATGATTATTGAAATTAAAGAAAAGTACAATGGCTAAAATCTTCACCAAATTGTATGAATTATTTTGATTTACTCTTCCATGAGCTCTCCCCTGTCACTTCATATCAAGATGATAGAGAGATGATAGAGACAAGTTTAGAGATATGAATGAAAAAAAATTAAGCAACGTTTATTGCCAAGAGCTATGTCAGGATTTTGACAAAATTCTATAGTTCCTGCTAGAAGAATAAATCAAAAGGCTAAAATTCTTGGGAACAAGTGTGAGCAAACCCAAATCCATGCACTGGCACTACATAATCAAAATTAAATCAAATCTTTAACCAAACATATTTTAACTTGTGAATACACAATATTGTGAGCACACATTCCTGTAACCCAGGTCCTTAGTGGATAAAGTCTTAACAGATTCCTCCAATATGAAATGCTTTATATAATACAAAGCAAATGTGTAGGATTCGAGAGAAATCAATCTTCCCAACAAGGCCTATTATATTGTTAAAGTCATGAGTGAAAGAGCCTCCATTGCAGGGCCTCTGCTAAAGAGGCATCACATGGAAAGTGCCAGGTCCCAGCAAGAACTGCCTGTCAAAGCAGAAGCATCCAGATATCAGCCCAGTATATGTCTTCCCTGGCCCTGGCCCTGGCCTGGCCCCTGGCCTCTGGCCCCTGGCCTCTGGCCCCTGGCCCTTGAACCCTGGCCCCTGCCCCCTGGGCCCTGGCCCTGTCCCTGGCCGAGAAAACATGGGATCAAGCTCCTATAAAGGTCAGAGCATGAAGAGGTGTATTGTTTCCATTCTACGAATTAGAAAATTAAAGCACAGAAAACAGAATTAAAATACTCATCATTGTACTTGAATGGCACAATGATGATGGTGATGCCCCTGCTGCAGCCATCTTTTCAGCTGTTATCAACATTGTGGCTACTACTGCTACGCCAGGATTGGGCCCATGATCTCACGTCCTGCCACACCGCAACAGAGATTCAGGCGCTTATGATGATGTCATGCCAACAGAATTCATCAGGCAAGACAGTATCATTATCTGACGATTAACCTAAGGTATTTCAAAAGTGTGTGATGACAGCATCCATTTTCATATCTGGCAAATCTGCCCAGGAACTAATGATACAAAAAAAGGTCAACGGCTTACCTATTTAAAGATGTAATTATTAAATTCTTTCCTTATATAATCTGTGACCCCTGAAGTTTGGTGCCACCTTGCATGACTCAAGTGTGACAGACGGTCTAACGATCTGATTATTTCATTATTCAAATCTGTCTTTTTCTCCTCCAGGAAGAGTGGGGTCTGGATCCACCTTGTTGGTGTTAAATTGTATCTTGTGTCTTCTTTCTTTCTGTCTATCTTTCTTTCTTTCTTCCTTTCTTTATTTAAATCAAGGTTGATATCATTTTGTTTTTCTTTCTAGGGGTGAATTATGAGAAATTATCTGTTTATTCATTCATTTTTTGTTCAAATCTATGATTAATAACTCAATGTCTCTTCAGTATTGAGCAATCATTTAGGCTTCATGCATAAAACATCATACACTTCTTTAATGTTTATTCATTTAATTATGAAAATCTGTCATTATGTATTCAGTGATCACTGGAGTTTTGAGCCTCCTTAGTGGTGACCATTGTACCAGACGATCATATCATCTAATACTACACTTACTTCTTTAATTGTTAATCTAGGAAATTAAGTGATAATTCATCATTTAATTTACGTATTTAAAATACAGGTAATGTTATGGACCATGAGTCCCTTTTTGAGTCAGAATTTGGGAGTTGATGACGTAATATCACCTCATTACTTCATCATTTAGCTATGAAAATAGATCTTTACATCAGCGATAGGTTTAGGACTTAGGTGCCATCTCATCAGTGTTAATATAAAAGGCCCACTAATTAATTATCAATTTAATTTTTTTAAATTCCTCATTATTCCAGAAAGAGATCAGTCTGACTACTCCATGTGAGATTTAAGTATGCACCACCACCATGATATTATTCAATCATTTTTCATTATATATTCATTATTTAAATCGATGAAGATTTTGTTCTTCTTGACTGGAGTCGGGCCATTCCTCCATGGGAGTTAATCACGTGGCATTATTTAATTATCTAAGTACTACTTCCTTGGCAATCACTGGAGTTGGGTTCCATCTTATGAAAGTTAAGTATGGAGGACTATCCAATTATTAACTCATTTGATTACATAAGTAATGATGGTGTCATCCTTCATTTGGCTTCTGTGGGATTGACACAGCAGATCAGTACGAGAAGCAGTGCCCACAGAATGGGGGACACTGCCTTATACAGTGATTACTGATTACGTAATAGTAGATTTTTAACATTTTAATGATTACACGATTTTAAACAAAAACTGTAATGTTTCACATCATCAGTTTCTGAGATGTTGCAACAGAACTGACCCATGAAGGACACAGTGACCACCGATTTTAAAAATGGAATAACTGAATAATCTCATGATCAGGGAATCTCATCTAATGAACTATGTCGGGCTGATAACATGACACACCACCAACAATAAATCACTCTAAATAACCATATTAGAAAGCGGGGTACAGGACTTAATAGAGAACAGTCAATTGAGGAATCCAAAATGACTAAAAGAAACACAAGACACTGCTCAAAATCCTTAATCATCAGCCTAATTCAAATCTAAACAACTCTGAGAAACCATGGGATCAATCTCCTCTAAAGATAAGAGGATGAATAGGAGTTTATTTTATTTTAAATAAAGGGAAAAGGATTATGGTAGAGGCGATTAATTGTATTGTTTCCGTTCTAGATATTACAAAACTGAAGCATAGAAAACAGGTTTAAAATACTCATCATTGTATGTGAATGGCACAAAGATGCTTTTGTTTTCATGCTTATGTCACTATAGGCAAGTTGTAGCTTGAGAGACTGGTAAATATGTAGAACTCAAAAGAAAGAGCCCTGCTTTGTTTCTGTGAGAAACTCAGTGAGGCTGTAGGGTTAGTTCATCGGTGGGTATGCTACTTTTAGCATGGGAGAGGGGCACCAGAATGTGACAGAATGTTGGTTCATAAATGTTGCCTGGAAACCCTGCTTGCATTCTGTATCCTGGTATCATGGGCCAAGGACCAGAGAAAGTGTTCGAGAAAGTGTTATCATGGGACATTACAGTCTCCCAAGATAACTATCTCCTAAAACTTTTCATGACAGCATTTGATTCGCCTAAACAAGTCATAGCCACACCTCTGGAAGTGTGCCTACAGTTTTACTGAATACAAAATTCAAGATTACCTAATCATCAGAAAACATAGTCTGTGGAGAAACAGTTCAAAGTCTTCTGTTTATGAATACTCTCTCTCCTAAGAAGTCAAACTATGGACCAAAAGATTATAAGACTCACAATTATTCAACAAAAGGTGAGTTTGCCATTGGTGACTACATTCAGGAAGGTGATAATCCATTTGATAGAGTAGACTTAGTGATTATTGGATTTCAGTCCATCTCTTTAGAGGCAGCAATCCAACATTAAATATGTGATATCTTCTAAAAAACATGCATACAAAACGACAGTTCAGCATATAAACATGTTACGACTCTGCTCTGTGATTAAATAAGGGATGAACCTGGGAGTTTCCCACAATCATGTGGGAGGCAACAGAGAGTCAATTGTGTGGAGTATAGGAGACCATTACATCCTCTGATTGTGTTGTTATTTGATTATTAAAATAGGACATTAGATAATCCATGATCAGTGGATTGTGGTGAAGCGATGTGGGAGGCAATTATATTAGACCATCTTAATATCAATTATGTAGTTAAAATATTTAAATTAATCACGACAGCATCGTTCATGAGCCTGGTTTGGAGCCACCTTATGGAAGTGGATGATGTTACATGAACTCATTATTTGATTATTTAACTATATAAAACAATGATTATATCGTCCATGACACCTGGAATCTGTTGCCACACATCATCTAATTACATAATTAATGAATTTAAATTGACAATCTGTGTTTATCCCCAAGATAATGTAAATATTTGTATAGTTATGTAAACAACAATCGTCCATTCCATGAAGAGACCTGTAAAGCTCCCTCTTTTGAAGATAATGTGCAGTATCTTCACATTGTATGATTCATTGAATCAATTGATGATGATGACATCCTTCATGACTGGAGTCTGCCCATGCTTCCCTGCTAGTAGAATTCTGCATCCCCTATTTATTTTGACAGTAAGCTATTAGTGACTTATTTAATTTTTTAAATTATGTAAACGACAGACAGTGCCATCACCAATTACAGTTAGGGTGCAAAAATCTGTCAGGGACAAGGTTAGGAAAGTTGTAGACATGGGCAGAGCATTTTCTGAATGATCTATGCATCTCCCAGAGTACGAGGGATGCTGGGAGATTAAGTCCAGAAGGTTTCACGGTGCCCTCCGAGAAGTACAAGGATTTCACCAGGCCGGCACAGTGGTCTGGGTTTTGAATATCTGCTCTTCCTCCACATCTTCACATCGGTTGTGATCTACCATGAGAAGAAAGAATGGCACTAGGAGGTCGGCACCATCACCGAGACCTGGCAAAAGGATGACGACTCAGAACACAGAAGTACATCTCTCTCTCAGCTATGGTATTGATGCCTCTGCTGCAGCTACCTGTTCAGCTGTTATCAACATTGTGGCTACTGCTGCTACGCCAGGATTTGGCCCACTATCTCACGTCCTGCCGCACCACAACAGAGTTTCAGGTGCTTGTGATGAGGTCAGGCCAACAGAATTCATCAGGGAAGACAGTATCATTATCTGACGATTAACTGATGGCATTTTAAAAATGCGTGATGACAGCATACAGTTTCATACCTGGCAAGTCTGCCCAGGAATTGATGATACAAAAAAAGGTCAACGGCTTACATATTTAAAGATGTAATTATTAAATTTTTCATTATATAATCTGTGATCCCTGAAGATTGGCGCCACCTTGTGTTACTTAAGTATGACAGCCCATCTAACTATCTGATTATTTCATTATTCTAATCTGTCTTTTTCTACTCCAGGAAGAGTGGAGTCTGGATCCACCTTGTTAGTGTTAAATTGTATATTGTGAATTCTTTCTTTCTTTCTTTCTTTCTTACTTCCTTTCTTTCTTTCTTCCTTTCTTTATTTAAATCAATGTTGATATTTTGTTATCTCTCTAGGCGTGAATTATGAGAAACTATCTCTTTATTCATTTATATTTTGTTCAAATCTATGATTAAGAACTCAATGTCTCTTCAGTATTGAGCAATCATTTAGGCTTCACGCATAAAACACCATCCACTTGTTTACTGTTTATTCATTTAATTATGAAAATCTGTCATTATATATTCAGTGATTACTGGTGTTTTGAGCCTCTTTGGGGAGACCGTTTTACCAACCATCACATCATCTAATACTACACTTACTTCTTTAACTGTTAAACTAGGATAATAAGTAATATTTCTGCATTTAATTTATGTATTGGAGTCAGATTTTGTGAGTTGATGATGTAATGTCATCTCATTACTTCATCATTTAGCTATGTAAATAGATCTTTACATCAGCGATAGGTTTAGGACTTTGGTGCCATCTCTTCAGTGTTAATATACAAGGCCCACTAATTAATTTTCACTGTAACTTTTTAAAAACATCATTATTCCAGTAAGAGTTCAGACTGACTACTCCATGTGCGATTTATGTATGCACCACCATGTCATTATTCAATCATATTTCATTATATATTAATCATTAAAATCGATGAAGATGTTGTTCTTCTTCACTGGAGTCGGGCCAATCCTCCATGGGAGGTAATCACGTGGCATTATTTAATCATCTAAGTACTACTTCCTTGACAATCACTGGAGTTTGGTTCCATCTTTTGAAAGTTAAATATGGAGGACTAACCAATTATTAACTTATTTGATTGCGTAAGTAATGATGGAGTCATCAGTCATTTGGCTGCTGTGGGATTGACACAGCAGGAGATCAGTACCAGAAGCAGTGCCCAGAGAATGGGGGACACTGCCTTATAGAGTGATTACTGATTACACAATAGTAGATTTTTAACAATCGAATGATTACACGATTTAAAAAAAAACGGTACTGTTTCACATCTTCAGTTTCTGAGAGGTTGCAAAAGAACTGACCCATGAAGGACATAGTGACCACCGATTTTAAAAATGGAATAACTGAATAATCTCCTGATCAGGGAATCTCATCCAATGAACTCTGTCGGGCTGATAACATGACACACCATCAACTTAAATAACTCTAACTAACCATATTAGAAAGCGGCGTACAGGACTTAACAGAGAACAATCAATTGAGTTATCCAAATTACTGAAAGAAAGAGAAGACACTGCTCAAAATCCTTAATCATCAGCCTAATGCAAATATAAACAACTCTGAGAAACCATCGGATCAAGCTCCTCTAAAGGTAAGAGGATGCAGAGGAGTTAATTTTATTTTCAATAAAGGGAAAAGGATTATGGTAGAGGCGATTAATTGTATTGTTTCTGTTCTAGAAATAAGAAAATTGAAGCATAGAAAACAGGTTTAAAATACTCACCATTGTACTTCAATGGCACAATGATGCCTTCACTTTCATGCTTATGTAACTATAGGCAAGTTGTAGCTTGAGAGACTGGTAAATATGTAGAACTCAATAGAAAGAGCCCTGCTTTGTTTTTGTGAGAAACTCAGTGAGGCTGTAAGGTTAATTCATCGGCGGGTATACACCTTTTAGCATGTGGGAGGGGCACTAGAATGTGACAGAATGTTGGTTCATAAATGTTGCCTGGCAACCCTGCTTGCATTCTGTATCCTGGTGTCATGGGCCAAGGACCAGAGAGCAGCTTCGAGAAAGTGTTATCATGGGACATTACAGCCTCCCAAGATAACTATCTCATAAAACTTTTAATGACAGCATTTGATTCGCCTGAACAAGTCATAGCCACATCTTTGGAAGTGTGCCTACAGCTTTTCCTGTTTACTAAATTCAAGATTACCTATTTATCAGAGAATGTACTGTGTGGTGAAACAGTTCAAAGTCTTCTGTTTATGAATACTCTCTCTCCTAAGAAGTAAAACTATGGAACAAAAGACAAATAAGACTCACAATTATTCATCAAAAGGTGAGTTTGCCATTGGTGACTTCCTTCAGGAAGGTGATAATCCATTTGTTAGAGTAGACTTATTGATTATTGGATTTCAGTCCATCTCTTTTGAGGCAGCCACCCAACATTAAATATGTGATATCTTCTAAAAACCCTGCATACAAAACGACAGTTCAGCATATAAACATGTTACTACTCTGCTCTGTGATTAAATAAGGGATGAACCTGGGAGCTACCCACAATCCTGTGGGAGTCAACAGAGTGTCAATTTTGTTGAGTATGGCAGACCATTTCATCCTCTGATTGTGTTGTTATTTGATTATTAAAATAGGACATTAGATAATCCATGATCAGTGGATTGTGGTGACGCGATGTGGGAGTCAATTATTATAGACCATCTTAATATCAATTATGTAGTTAAAATATTTAAACTAATCACGATAGCATCGTTCATGTGCCTGGTTTGGAGTCACATTAGGGAAGTGGATGATGTTATATGAAGTCATTATTTGATTATTTATTTATATAAAACAATGTTTATATCGTCCATGACACCTGAAATCTGGTGCCACAGATCATCTAATTACCTAATTAATTTATTTAAATTGACAATCTGTGCTAATCCCCAAGATAATGTAAATATTTGTATAGTTATGTAAAATGCAATCCTCCATTCCATGAAGAGACCTGTAAAGCTCCCTCTTGTGGAGATAATGTGCAATATCTTCACATTGTAAGATTCATTGACTCAATTGATGATGATGACATCCTTCATGACTGGAGTCTGGTCATGCTTCCCTGCCAGAGAAAAGCTACATCCCCTATTTGTTGTGACAGTTAGCTATTACAGACTTATTTAATTCTTTAAATTATGTAAATGACAGACAGTGCCATCACCAATTACAGTTAGGGTGCAAAAATCTGTCAGGGACAAGGTTAGGAATGTTGTAGACATGGGCATAGCATTTTCTGAATGATCTATGCATCTCCCAAGTACGAGGTATGCTGGGTGATTGAGTCCAGAAGGTTGCACGGTGCCCTCGGGGAAGTATAAGGACTTCACCAAGTTCGGCACAGTGGTCTGGCTGTTGACTACCTGCTCTTCCTCGACAACTTCACATTGGTTGTCATCTACCATGATAAGAAGTAGTGGCACTAGGAGGTCGGCACCATCACCGATATTGATACCCCTGCTGCAGCCATCTTTTCAGCTGTTATCAACATTGTGGCTGCTACTGCTACGCCAGGATTGGGCCCACTATCTCACGTCCTGCTGTACCACCACAGAGATTCTGGCGCTTGTGATGAGGTCAGGCCAACAGATTTCATCAAGCAAGACAGTATCATTATGTGACGACTAACTGATGGCATTTTAAAAATGCGTAATGACAGCATATAGTTTCATACCTGGCAAGTCTGCCTAGGAATTGATGATACAAAAAAGATCAACGGCTTACATATTTAAAGCTGTAATTATTAAATTCTTTCATTATATACTCTGTGATCCCTGAAGTTTGGTGCTACCTTCTGTGACTCAAGTGTGACAGCCCATCTAACTATCTGATTATTTCATTATTTCAATTTATGTTTTTCTACTTCAGGAAGAGTGGAGTCTGGATCCACTTTGTTGGTGTTAATTTGTATGTTGTGAATTCTTTCTTTCTTCCTTTCTTCCTTTCTTTCTTCTCACAAGAGGAAGCTTTACAGGTCTCTTCATGGAATTGAGGAATTTTGGTTTACATAACTTTATAAATATTTACATTATTTTTGGTATTAACACAGACTGTCATTTTAAATACTTTAATTATGTAATTAGATGATCGGTGGCACCAGATTCCAGGTGTCATGGATGATATAATCATTGTTTTATATAGTTAAAAATCAAACAATGAGATCATGTAACATCATCCACTTCCCTAAGGTGGATCCAAACCAGGCTCTTGAACCGTGCTGTCATGATTAATTTAAATATTTTTAACTACATAATTGATATTAAGATGGTCTATAATAATTGCCTCCCAGATTGTGTCACCACTATCCACTGATCATGGATTATCTAATGTCCTATTTTAATAATCAAATAACAACATAATCAGAGGATGAAATGGTCTGCCATACTCCACAAAATTGACACTCTGTTGACTCCCACAGGATTGTGTGTAGCTCCCAGGTTCATGCCTTATTTAATCACAGAGCAGAGTAGTAACATGTTTAAATGCTGAACTGTCATTGTGTATGCAGGGTTTTTAGAAGATATCACATATTTAATGTTGGACGGCTGCCTCAAAAGAGATGGACTGAAATCCAGCAATAACTAAGTCATCTCTAACAAATTGATTATCACCTTCCTGAAAGAATTCAACAAGGGCAAACTCACCTTTTGATGAATAAGTGTGAGTCTTATTATCTTTTGTTCCATAGTTTTTCTTCTTAGGAGAGAGAGTATTCATAAACAGAAGACTTTGAACAGTTTCTCCACAGACTACATTCAGTGATGATTAGGTCATCTTGAATTTAGTAACCAGTAAAAACTGTAGGCACACTTCCAGAGGTGTGGCTATGACTTGGTTAGGCGAATCAAATGCTGTCATTAAATTTTTAGAGACAGTTATCTTGGGAGACTGTAATGTCCCATGTTATCCCATGCTCGAAGCTTCTCTCTTGTCCTTGGCCCATGATACCAGGATACAGAATGCAAGCAGGGTTGCCAGGCAACATTTATGAACCAACATTCTGTCACATTCTAGTACCCCTCCCACATGAAGGATGTCATCATCATCAATTGAGTCAATGAATCATACAATGTGAAGATATTGCACATTATCTCCACAAGAGGGAGCGTTACAGGTCTCTTCATGGAATGGAGGATTGTTGTTTACATAACTATACAAATATTTACATTATCTTGGGGATTAACACAGATTGTCAACTTAAATACATTAATTATGTAATTAGATGATCTGTGGCACCAGATTCCAGGTGTCAAGGACGATATAATCATTGCTTTGTATAATTAAATAATCAAATAATGAGTTCATGTAACATCATCCACTTCCCTAAGGTGCCTCCAAACCAGGCTCAGGAACGATGCTGTCATGATTAATTTAAATATTTTAACTACATAAATGATATTAAGATGGTCTATGATAATTGCCTCCCACATCGCATAACCACAATCCACTGATTATGGATTATCTAATGTCCTATTTTAATAATCAAATAAGAACATAATCAGAGGATGAAATTGTCTGCCAGTCTCCACACAATTGTCTCTCAGTTGCCTCCCACATGATTGTGGGAAATTCCCAGGTTCATCCCTTATTTAATCACAGAACACATTAGTAAAATGTTTAACTGCTGAACTGTCATTGTGTATGCAGGGTGTTTAGAAGATATCACATATTTAATGTTGGATGGCTGCCTCAAAGGAGATGGACTGAAATCTAATAAGGATGTCAACAATGTCAAACTCACCTTTTTGATGAATAATCGTGATCCTTATTATCTTTTGTTCCAAGAAGTTTTACTTCTTAGGGAAGAGAGTATTCGTAAACAGAAGACTTTGAACTGTTTCTCCACAGACTATGTTCTCTGATGATTAGGTAATCTTGAATTTGGTAAGCAGTAAAAGCTGTAGGCACACTTCCAGAGGTGTGGCTATGACTTGGTTAGGCGAATCAAATGCTGTCATTAAAAGTTTTAGGAGATAGTTATCTTGGCAGACTGTAATGTCCCATGGTAACACTTTATCGAAGCTGCTCTCTGGTCCTTGGCCCATGATACCAGGATACAGAATGCAAGCAGGGTTGCCAGGCAACATTTATGAACCAACATTCTGTCACATTCTAGTGCCCCTCCCACATGCTAAAAGGAGTATACCCACCGATGAACTAACCCTACAGCCTCACTGAGTTTCTCACAAAAACAAAGCAGGGCTCTTTCTTATGAGTTCTACATTTTTACCAGTCTCTCAAGCTACAACATGCCTATAGTGACATAAGCATGAAAACGAAAGCATCATTGTGCCATTCAAGTACAATGATGAGTATTACAAACCTGTTTTCTATGCTTCAATGTTCTAATTTCTACAATGGAAACAATACAATTAATCGCCTCTACCATAATCCTTTTCTCTTTATTGAAAATAAAATAAACTCCTCTTCATCCTCTTACCATTAGAGGAGCTTGGTCCCATGGTTTCTAGGCATTGTTTAGATTTGCATTAGGCTGATGATTAAGGATTTTGAGCAGTGTCTTATGTTTCTTTCAGTCATTTTGGATTCCTCAATTTACTGTTCTCTATTAAGTCCTGTACCCTGCTTTCTAAGATGGTTATTTAGAGTTATTTATTGTTGGTGGTGTGTCATGTTATCAGCCCGACAGAGTTCATTAGATGAGATTCCTTGAAACTGTTAAAAATCTATTATTACATAATCAGTAAACACTGGATAACACAGTGTCGCTCATTCTGTGGGCACTGCTTAAGGAACCATTCTCGTGCTGTGTCAATCCCAAAGCAGCCAAGTGACGGATGACACCATCATTACTTTTGCAATCAAATAAGTTAATAATTAGATAATCCTGCATACTTAACTTTCATAAGATGGATCCCAACTCCAGTGATTGTCAAGAAAGTAGTACCTACTCAATTAAATAATGCCACATGATCAACTCCCAAGGAGAAAAGGCCAGGCTACTGTCATTAAGAACAACTTCTTCATTGATTAAAATAATTAACATATAATGAAAATGATTGAATATTGACATGGTGGTGCATACTTAAATCCCTCATGGAGTAGTAAGACTGATCTCTTCCTGGAATAGTGATTTATTTAAAAAATTTAGTTGAAAATTACTTAGTTGGCTAATTATATGAACACTGACGAGATGGCACCAAAGTCATAAACCTATCACTGATGTAATGATCTATTTACATAGATAGTGATGAAGTAATGAGATGATGTTACTTCATCAACTCCCAAAATCTGACTCCAAAAAGGTCTTATGGTTCAAAACATTACCTGTATTTAAATACATTAATTAAATGATGAATTATTATTTAATTTCCTAGTTTAACAGTTAAATAAGTAAGTGTAGTAGTAGACGATGTGATGATCTGGCACGATGCACCCCCATAATGAGGCTCAAAACTCCTGTGATCACTGAATCCTTAATGACAGATTTTCATATTTAAAAGAATAAACATTAAACAAGTGGATGGTGTTTTATACGTGAATCCTAAGGGATTGCTCAATCCTGAAGAGTCGTTGAGTTCTTAATAATAGATTTGAACAAAAAAAGGATAGAATTAAGACATAATTTCTCATAATTCACCTCTAGAGAGATAATAAAACAATTAACACCATCAAGTAGGATCCAGATTCCACTCTTCCTGGAGTAGAAAAAGACAGATTTTATAAATGAAATAATCAGATAGTTAGATCGTCTATCACTCTTGAGTCACACAAGGTGGCACCAAACTTCAGGGTTCACAGATTATATAATGAAACAATTTAATAATTGCATCTTTAAATATGTAAGTCGTTGAACTTTTTTGTATCATCAAATCCTGGACAGACTTTCCAGATATGAAAAAGTATGCTGTCATCATGTTTTTTTTAAATTCCATTACTTAATCATCAGATGTCGAGTGCTATCGCCTTGGCTGCAAGAATGATGCTCAACAACAGGATTCTTCTGCAGCTATGTTTATTGTGGGGCTCATTACAGCA
The DNA here is from genome assembly GCF_943737965.1 of Phodopus roborovskii. NCBI lineage: Eukaryota > Metazoa > Chordata > Mammalia > Rodentia > Cricetidae > Phodopus > Phodopus roborovskii. The sequence continues at coordinate 51,970 of NW_026125858.1, read as the reverse complement.
AGTTGAGGGAAGACCTCGAGGAGGAAAAAGGGCTCTGCTTATATATGCTCAGAGGAGTCGTGTCTATTACTGATAGGTGCAGCCCTCAACGCTTGTAACGGTCACCCCATGACATTGATCACGCATCCGCGCCTTGCTGGCTTATGGACTGGAAACCGGCGCCATCTTTGGGAATGGCACTGGTGGCGCTCTACATCTCCCCCTTTTTTTGTTTTATAAATGCAACATGCAAGGGTAGTGGTCTGATATCCAGTAATGAGATGGACATTGTAATGACCCTGAATCCTGGTAGTCAGCCAAGTCAGTGCCATACCCATCCAGCATCTTTTCCCTGGAGGTGGGGCCTTGGACACCAACCCACCTGCAACCAGACTTGCCCTTGTCGGATCTGCTCATGGCCAGAGTCCACCCGGAGTGCAGTGCTAAGCCAAACAACCTGAGCATGAAGAATTTATTACAGTAGGCTAAACTAAAGATGCAACTGTCTGCGTGCAAAGGGGGAAAAACCCGCAGAACCTTAGGGCTGTTTCTGGTAAAAAAAAAAAAAAAAAAAAAAAAAGTGGACATCCTAACCTGGTGCAATGTCATAGAAGAGTCAGGGTGCAATGGCTGTCCTATTGGACAACTAATGTCCTTTTTTTAACTTGCTTAGCCACACAGTGGGAGAGAAGCCTATCTCCGTACCAGCTAGGGCTTGAGCGATAACCACTTTGTCATGTGTCTGTTGAGCATGTAGCTTACACAACAACCAGAGCAGGAGTACCACCCCACCATATAACAGCAGGCCAAAACCCATTACACCCGTCCACTCCTTTAAGTGGGAAAAAGCGGTGGAGATCCAGGAGAATGATCCTTCTGATAGAGAAGTGTCCACACAGGTGGAATTAACATGGACAATGGCCTTTCGTAGTTCGTCCACCAGGCTATCAAATTCTCCTGTCCATTCACCTAAAAGATACTGAAAAAGTTGTTTAGAAAGGTTACTCGTGCATCATGATGACTGGGCATGGGTTTAGGAAATGCCGACAATATTCCCCATCTGGGTTCTGCTGATATCCGCGGAGGATTCACAAGGAGTATCATTAACCACAGGAGCCACAGGAGCATCTTCTTGAGGGATGGTTGTCATTCTTCGAGATAATTGCTCTCGTACCCAAATTGGATTTTCTCTGTCCTGTGGAAAAACACAAATATCTCCCCTGGATCTTATTAAGATAGGATCTGGGCCTTTCCATGTACCTGAGAGCACATCTTTCCATTTGACTTGTTCTTTTGGAGGTATGGGCCAGAGGCCATGTCTATCAGCCGCTGAATGACCATTAAAATCCAAGTTTAAAAAATTTAAAGTAAGGAGTGAAAAAGATATGGCAGCTTTTGGTGGAAGAGAGGGTATTTCCTCTATTCCCCTTTTTTGTTTTATTAGATAAGATTTGAGCGTCTGATTGATGCGTGCCACAATGCCTTGCCCTTGTGGATTATAAGGTAGAACAGTGAGGTGTTTGACACCCATCTGTTGACAAAAATTCTTAAATTTTTCAGAAGTATATGCAGGTCCATTATCTATCTTCAATATTTGAGGCATGCCCCAAGCACTCCAGGCTTCGAGGCAGTGCTGGATGACATGAGAGGCCTTTTCTTCTGTTAGTGGGGAGGCATGGATAATACCTGAGCAGGTATCCACAGAAACATGTAAATATTTCATTTTTCCAAAAGATGACACATGAGTGACATCCATTTGCCATATTTGTAGAGGCTGAAGGCCTTATGGGTTAATGCCCACATGAGGTGCTGGAAGAAATTCATAACAATTTTTGCATTGCAAGACTATTTCCCGTGCTGATGCTCTGGAAATAGAAAAACGCTTGTGCAGGGTTTCTGATGTTACATGAAATAATGAATGGAATTTAGTGGCTGCTTCTATAGGATCTAAAATAGCAAAAGCTGCTGCTCGAGTGGCCAAATCTGCCAGATTATTCCCTTGTGCCATTGGCCCGGGCAGAACTGAATGGGCACGGATGTGGGTAATGAAAACAGGATATTGTCTTGCTAATAAACATTTTTGGATCTCCTTAAAAATCTCAGCCACTGTACTAGAAGGCTTAATTAATCCAGCTAATTCTAAGGTTTTAACAGCATTTGACTACATAAACAGAGTCAGAGACCACATTCAAAGGTCCAGGAAACACCTTTAATACCTCCAAACCTATGTTACATTCCACCATTTGTGGGGAGTGCATATCTGTGAGTGGTAACAACTCCTTCATGTACATAAGTGTAAAGTGTATAGGTTTTTCCACCTTCCGCTACTGGTTTGGTCCCTCTGCTGCACCAGCCCCAAATAACACAGAGACTCTGTATTAGATATAATTCTGTTGGCCCTGTTACTTGTTTCTTATCGGCTAGCTCTGTCTTAAATATTAACCCATTTCTATGTATTTCCACGTGGTCTTACCGAGAGCGGAGGAATGGCAGTTCTGTTCTCTCCAGGCTCTCCATCCTGACTCCTCCTTACTACTTCCTATTTCCCCCTTGTCTCCTAGTACCTCCTATCTTGCTTTCCTATTGGCCAACAGTGCTTATTCATTAACCAGTATGAGAAACATATATGCATAATGGCATCTCCCATCACATAAGCCCCTATTCCTGTTTTTGATCCATCTGTATACACTATCCTGCCATCAGGGAGAGGCGTGACACTTACCATTTTTGAAAAAATGAAAGGATGTGTTCTAGCAAATGTTAATAAAGGATGTTTAGGATAATGGTTATCAAAAGTTCTCAAGAAGGTAGAGGCAAGTGTTGCCCAATCATCACTCATAGCACATAGGGTCTGAATTTGTTCCATATTATAAGGTGTAATAATTTGCTTAGGAAACTCCCCAAAATGGGTAAGAGCCTTTTTTTAAGCCCTTCAGGGCAATTTTTGCAACAGCAGTTGGATAATATTCTATAGTTTTTGCTGGGGAAGCTTGAGGGTGCATCCAAATTAATGGACCATTTTGCCATAAGACTGCAGTTGGCAGCAAAGCGGTCTGTAACACACAAAGATCAAAAGGCTCCTGCGCTGAGATTCTAACTAATTGTGCTGCAGTGTTCGCATGCTCCACCTTATGGAGAGCTTCCGCAGCTGCAGGAGATAGGGTTCTTAATGAAGTCAATTGTGGATCCCCTTCAAGCACATCAAACAATGGTTTTAACTCTGCTGTGGGTATTTTTAAATAAGGCCGTAGCCAGCTAATATCTCCTAGTAATTTTTGAAAATCATTCAAAGTTTTAAGTTGATCTCTTCTAATCTCCATCTTTTGAGGTTGTATAATCTCTGGTCGCACAACAGCCCCTAAGAACTGTCCTACTTTGGACCTTTGTACTTTCTCTGTAGCTATGCTCAGACCATATTTCTCCAACCATTTTACCAAATCTGCATAAGCCTTTTCAAGCTCTTTCTCATTATTCCCACAAAAAAGAATATCATCCATATAATGAATAATTCTTAGAGAAAAATATTTTTCCTTGACTGGTACTAATGCCTGTTGTACATAAAGTTGACACATAGTGGGGCTATTGGTCATGCCATGGGGCAACACCTTCCATTGAAACCTCTCATCTGGTCCCTCATGATTAATGGCCGGTAAAGTGAAGGCAAATCTAGCTCTATCTTGCTCAAACAATGGAATAGAGAAAAAACAATCCTTAATATCTATTATAATAACTTGCCAATCCTTAGGTAAACTGATAAAAGTGGAAGGCCCCGTTGGACTGGGCCAAACAGTTGCATTTGTGCATTAATGGCTCTGAGGTCATAAAGCAATCTCCATTTTCCAGATTTCTTCTTGATAACAAAAATAGGAGTATTCCAAGGAGAGTTGGATCCCTCAAAATGTCCCAAATCTAATTGCTATTTTACTAATTGATAAGTGACCTCTAATTTCTCCTGTGAAAGTGGCCATTGAGGTACCCATATTGCCGCTTCAGTTATCCATGGTATGGACATCCCTTCCCCAATGGCCCCTACGAAAAACCCAATCCTGCACGATCATTTTTTGAAATGACTTAAACAGGTTCTTTAATGCCCTGATACTGCTTTCCTATCCCTAGCCCTGGTATATATCCCTTATCTAACATCATATTTTGTGCGAAGATGGAATATTCATTCATTAATTTTAATCCTAAAGCTTTTAAAATATCTCTTCCCCATAAATTTACCGGCAAGGGAAGAACATAGGGGGTAAACAACCCTGACTGACCTTCTGGTGCCTTCCATATTAGGGATTTAGAGCTGATAGCAGGAGTGGCTTCATACCCTAGTCCCTGCAAGGAATGTTCTGATTGGGTTATTGGCCATTTTGAAGGCCACCAGGAGGTGGCAATGATACTTTTATCAGCTCCTCTGTCCAAAATTCCCTGAAAATTCTTTCCTTCTATATATAATGTTAATGTTGGTCTGGTATCAAGATCAACTGCAAGATAAGCAGAATCAAATTTATCTGAGTGGCCAAATCCTTCTGCCCTTCTGTTTCGTTTAATGGCCCCAAAATCCTCATGACAACTAGGAAGAATAAGTAACTGTGCTATGCGATCACCCATGGAGATGGGAAAAATCCCTCGTGGCAATGAGGACATGATCATGAGTTGTCCCTCATAATCTTGATCTATAACTCCAGGATGGACAATTAAACCTTTTAGGGTGGTAGATGACCTTCCTAGTAATAGTCCTACTGTGTTTTTTGGCAGAGGGCCTGAAAAATCAGAAGGAACAGGTTGTACACCCATTTGGGGGGTCAAGACAATTCTAGTGGTGGCACGGAGGTCCAATCCTGCAGAACCTGCAGTGGCTCTCCATGGGGCTTCCTCCTTTCGAGGCTCAGGGGGGAGCTCATTGCCCCATATATTTGAGGGCTCTGAGGGCAGGGGCCCCGCGGGGCATTTTTTGGCTCAGGCAACGGTTTACCATTAATGTCTTTGACTGACTTACATTCATTTGCCCAAAGTTTGCCTTTTTTACATCAGGGACAGATTCCTGGCATCCTCTTAGGTCCTGACATGCATTCCCTACAATTCTTTTGTATTTGTCCCATTTTGCCACATTGAAAACAAGTCTTGTTATTTTCCGCCATATTGCCCTTTCTTTGTCCTTGTAAAATGGCCGCCAGCCCTGCATTGGTCAAAGGACCTCCTATTTCTCTACAAGCCTTAAGCCAAGCTTGTAAGCCTTTTCCTTTCCAAGGCGTTATGGCTTGTCTACATTCCTAGGTGCATTTTTCATAAACTAGTTGTTCTGTTAAGGGCATAGCCTGTTCTTGATCTCCAAAAATCCTTCCTGCGGCCTCCATCATAAGCACTACAAAGTCTGGAAATGGTTCATTTGGTCCCTGAATGACTTTTGTAAGGTTCCCTGATACTTCCCCTCTATTAGGTAGTGCCTTCCAGGCCTTAACAGCACATGTGTTAATCTGAACATAGACCTCTAAAGGATACACTGTCTGATTATTTGTCCATTGTCCTTGTCCAGTGAGCATGTCAAATGTCCAAGCGAGCTGCCCCACTGCCTCGTTAGCGCGGGCTTGTGATTGACTCAAATCATGCCATATGGCCTTCTACTCTAAGTATTGTCCCATAGTGAGACAAGCCTTCACAACAAACATCCAGTCAGAGGGAGTCATGGCCACCGCAGACAGTCTTTCTATTTGCGACAGAGTGTAGTTCGCTCTGATAGCATAAGTGCGAACAGACTCTACCAATTCTTTAACCTGTTTATGCTCAAGAGTGTGATGGGCACGATTCCCATCTTCCTCGAACACAGGAAAGATCCAGGTTATCTCATGTCTGGTTTCAGGAGAGCAAAAGGAGTATTTACATTCCTTCTCTGCATAAGTAGGAGGTGCAGTAAGGACTCGTGCAGCCTCCTCCTCCAAATCTTCCTCCTCAGAGGGTGATAGTTCCTCTTCCAAGGGGTCACTGGAAACTTCTAAAGCCTCCAATTCCTCTAAAGGATAAAGGTGTTTTTTCTTTCCTCCGCAAGATGGATCCGTCTCACGGGGCCCTTTCAATTTCTCTTTATTTTGTTTTTTCTATTTACGTGCAACCATCTTTTCTTCATGTTCTACTTCTGACATGCTTCTTGAAAATTGGAAAATGGTCTAGTGCCTGCTTTTAGCTGCCCATCATGTGCTTCCCAAAAACAAAACAAACACAGTAAAAACAAGCAGGCAACCAAATGCACAATAATCAACCCTTCAATGGCAGGATCAAGCCCAAACAATAGCATGACTATCAGAACTCACCTTATCTGTTACCTTTGTGCCACAGTTCTGAATCCTCTCCAGTCTCCTGAAGGGTCCCCCGTGTGCCGTTGATGTCAGTTTCCCGGGATTCGGCACCACTTGTCGAGCGCTATCGCCTTGGCGGCAAGAACGACACTCAACAGGATTCTTCTGCAGCTATGTTTATTGCGCGGCTCATTACAGCAAGTTGAGGGAAGATCCCAAGGAGGAAAAAGGGCTCTGTTTATGTATGTTCAGAGGAGTCGTGTCCGTTACTGACAGGTGCAGCCCGCAATGCTCGTAACGGTCACCCCATGACGTGGATCACGCATCCGCGCCTTGCTGGCTTATGGACAGGAAACCAGCGCCATCTTCAGGAATGGCATCGGTGGCTCTCTACAGTCAGATAATCAAACTGTCTTGCCTGATGAATTCTATTGGCATATCTTCACCAGCGCCTGAATCTCTGTTGCAGTGTGGCAAGACCTGAGATAATGGGCCCATTCCTGCCAAAACAATAGTAGCCAAAATGTTGATATCAGCTGAAAAAAAGGCTGCAGCAGGGGCATCACCAGCATTGCTGAGAGAGAGATGGGCTTCCGTGTTCTGGGTTGTCATCCTTCTGCCAGGTCTTGGGGATGGTGCCGACCTCCTTGTGCCACTACTTTTCATCATCGATCACAAACGATGTGAAGATGTGGAGCAAGAGCAGGGAGTCAAAACCCAGACCACCATACTGGCTCTGGTGAAGTCCTTGCACTTCTCCGAGGACACCATGCAATCTTCTGGACTCAATCTTTTAGCATCCTTAGTACTCTGGGAGATGCACTATTCATTCAGAAAATGATCTGCCCATGTCTACAACTTTCCTGTCCTTGTCCCAGACAGATATTTTCATCCTAATCATAATTGGTGACGGCATTGTCTTTCGCTCAAATTATTTAAAGAATTAAATAAGTCAGTAATAGATAACTGTCACAATAAAGAGGAGATGTAGCATTTAGCTGTCAGGGAAGCATGGCCAGACTCCAGTCATGAAGGATGTCATCATCATCAATTGAAACAATGAATCATAAAATGTGATGATATTGCACACTAACGCCACAAGAGGGAGAATTACAGGTCTCTTCATGGAATGGAGGATTTTTGCTTTACATAACTGTACAAATATTTACATTATCTTAGGTATTAACATGAACTGTCAATTTAAATACATAATTATGTAATTAGATGATCTGTGGCACCAAATTCCAGGTGTCATGGATGATATAATCATTGGTTTATATAATTAAATAATCAAATAATGAGTTCATGTAACATTATCCACTTCCCAAAGGTGGCTCCAAACCAGACTCGAGAACGATGCTGTTGTGGTTAATTTAAATGTTTTAACTACATAATTGATATTTAGGTGGTCTATAATAATTGCCTCCCACATCGTGGAACCACAATCCACTGATCATGGGTTATCTAATGTCCTATTTTCATAATCAAATAACAACATAATCAGATGATGAAATGGTCTGCCATACTCAAAACAGTTAACTCTCACTTGACTCCCCATGATTGTGTGAATCTCGCAGGTTCATCCCTTATTTAATCGCAGAGTTGAGTAGTAAAATGTTTAAATGCTGAAATGTGATTGGGTATGCAGGGTTTTGAGAAGATATCACATATTTAATGTTGGACTAAATCTACTCTAAGAAATGGATTATCACCTTCCTGAAGGAAGTTAACAATGGAAAATTCACCTTTTGATGAATGACTGTAAGTCTTATTATCTTTTGTTCCATAGTTTTACTTCTTAGGAGAGAAAACATCCATAAACCAAAGTCTTTGAACTGTTTCTCCACAGACAACTATGTTCTCCGATAATTAGGTAATCTTGAATTTGGTAACGAGTAAAAGCTGTAGGCAAACTTCCAGTGATTTGGATATGACTTGGTTAGGGGAATCAAATGATGTCATGAAAAGTTTTAGGAGATAGTTGTCTTGGGAGACTGTAATGTCCCATGATAACACTTTCTCGAAGCTGCTCTCTGTTCCTTGGCCCATAATACCAGGATACAGAACGCAAGCAGGGTTGCCAGGCAACATTTATGATCTAACATTCTGTCACATTCTAGTGCCCCTCCCACTTGCTAAAAGTAGCATACCCACCTATGAACTAACCTTAAAGCCTCACTGAGTTTCTCACAAAAACAAAGCAGGGCTCTTTCTTTTGAGTTCTACATATTTACCAGTCTCTCAAGCTACAAAATGCCTTAGTGACATAAGCATGGAAACGAAAGCATCATTATGCCATTCAAGTACATTGATGAGTATTTTAAACCTGTTTTCTATGCTTCAATTTTCTAATTTCTAGAATGGAAATTATACAACGAATCACCTCTACCATACTCCTTTTCTCTTTATTGAAAATAAAATAAACTCCTCTTCATCCTAGACCCTTTAGAGGAGCTTAATCCCATGGTTTCTCAGAGTTGTTTAGATTTGCATGTGGCTGATGAGTAAGGATTTTGAGCACTGTCTTATGTTTCTTTCAGTCATTTTGGATTCCTCAATTGATAGTTCTGTATTAAGTCCTGCACCCCGCTTTCTAATATGGTTATTTCATGTTATTTATTGTTGGTGGTGTGTCATGTTATTGAAAGACCTAAAAAGTAATGTTAATGATGGACTAACCTAGAAACCAATATCCGTTCCTTGGAATTTGCTAGCTTCCTCTCACAAGACCCTGAGATAAGAAGAATTCACACTACCCCTCCTTTCCTGTGAGTCAACAGGTGGTAAATAGGGTCAAGAGATAGCTGTAACTCTGGTTTTCCCAGACAAGATTAATTAGCACACCTGAGGCCCTAAGGTCTGCTGACCCTAATAACAGACCATCCGGCCTCCAAGGGTCATGTACTCAATGGACAGAGGGTCCCACCCCCTCCCTAAGCTTGTGGGTTTGCCTTTAAAAACACCTGGGCCCAGGGGAGGGGGCTTCTCCCTAGCCTGCTTGCTGGAGGAGCCCATTTGCACAAATGTTTCCTGTTCATTAAAGCCTCTTGCGTTTTGCAGCAACTGGACTGAACATTGAGTTCTTGGGGTATCGACGGAACCTGGAAGACTCCTCATTCTGAGGGTCTTACATTATCAGCCCAACAGAGTTCATTACATGAGATTCCCTGATCAAGACATTATTCATTTATTCCATTTTTAAAATCGGTGGTGACTGTGTCCTTCATGGGTCAATTCTGTTGCAAGCTCTCAGAAACTGATGATGTGAAACAATGCAGTTTTTTTAAAATCGTGTAATAATTGGAATGTTAAAAATCTCCGATTACGTAATCAGTAATCACTGGATAAAGCAGTGTCCCTCATTTTCTGGGCACTGCTTCTGGTACCAATCTCCTGCTATGTCAATGTCACAGCAGCCAAATGATGGATGACACCATCATTTTTTATGCAATCAAATATGTTAATAATTGTATAGTCCTGCATACTTCACTTTCATAAGATGGAACCCAACTCCAGGGATTGTCAAAGAAGTAGTACTTAGATCATAAAATCATGCCACACAATTAACTCCCAGGGAGGAAGGCCAGACTCCAGTCATGAAGAACAACATCTTCATTGATTTAAATAATTATTACATAATGAAAAATGATTGAATAATGACAAGGTTGTGCATACTTAAATCCCACATTGAGTACTCAGACTGATCTCTTCCTGGAATAATGAATTATTTAAAAATTAAATTGATAATTAATTCATTGGAGTTTTAAACTAACACTGACAAGGTAGCACCAAAGTCCTAAACCTATCACTGATGTAATGATCTATTTACATAGCTAAATGATGAAGTAATGAGATGATGTTACATCATCAACTTCCTAAAGAGACTCATGGTCCATAACATTACCTGTATTTTAAATAAGTCAATTAAATAATGAATTATTATTTAATTTCCTAGTTAAACAGTTAAATACGTAAGTTTAGTATTAGTTGATGTGATGGTCTGGCACGATGGACTCCCATAAGAAGGCTCAAAACTCCAGTGATCACTGAATACATAGTGACAGATTTTCATAATAAAATGAATGCCACAGCTGCCCCAGTGGAGACAGTGTAGCAATGGCTGAGAGAAATCTCAATAGCTACCTGTCCAGAGGTTCATACCACATGTGGTTATGCCTCCTGGGGAAAAGTAGTTCAGGACCCTGGTGGTGATTGCCTGAATGAAAGTCTGGAAGGGGTGCTAGGTGTTTGTTGTGCTATGATAGCTTTAATGCTTTTGGTCATAGGTGCTTTGGTCTTTAGCTCCACTGTTAATTCAGAGAAGCCCAGAAAACACTTAGATATAGTTTCAGGGACAGAAAGAGATACACACCAGCCCTCAGCTACAAATCCCAGGGCACCAGTGGAGACTTCAGGTGTCAGCCCAAGGCCTAACAAATTAACATACCTAAGGCTATAGGAATTTCCCCACAAGATGAGCCTGCCTAATTAGACTGCCCACAGCAAAGCTGTTGTGGGATTTACTACTGAGTTTTTAGGGCGCCTATATCATTAAAACAGTACAAGAGTTCTTATCAATGCTGTTAAAAGTTTACTGACCAGAGACAATGATTATTCTCTAAACTCAGTAAATCTAATCCCTGGTAAGATGACCACAAGCAAGCCAAAATAAACATGAGATGTATTTACGATCTTGTGCTCCAAAATAATTGCTGACATTTCTATAATATGTCGGTAAATTTTAAACTGTGGCCAAAGATCTCTTCCTTGAACTTTCTGCATAAAAACCTGATGCTCTGAAGTAAAAATCGCAGCAGTTGCAAACCTCCTCGAGTGTGTTTGTGTCTGTCAAGCCGAAGCCACTCCTGACCTGGTCATCCAAGTCTTGGTCTCCCTGAAGACCCGTTGCCCACTGAAAAGTCTGTGGCAGCTGGTGCCTAAACAGGAACCCTCGGACAGGTAACTCTTTCTTTTCAAGTAGTGGATAGGCGCTCACCAAGGGAACTGCAGTCCCGACAGTGAAGATAGGCTTGTTAAGGGTGTGTAATCTGGGAAGTTAAGATGATAAGCTTGGGCTCAGAGGAACAGAAAATGTTCATATCAGTCTTGACACATATGCTAGCGGAAAAATGTTTAAAAGTGTCTGATGCCACCTCAAAAGAGTTTTACTTAAAACAATTAGCATGGGAATATGCTAATACATTATGGAAAGATTTAATCAGGCCCATAAGGAAAACAGGGTCAATACAGGATTACATAAAAGTATGTGCAGATGCCTCACCTGCTATAGTGCAAGGGATGGCTTATGCAGCAGCTATGCAAGGGAAGAAATCCTCTGCTTTTGTGAAACAGACATATGGGGGGAGGCAATGGTAAGAATCCAGCCCCCAATTGTTTTAATTGTGGAGAATCAGGCCATATGAAAAAAAGACTGTAATAATGGAGGACAGGTTGGAAGTCCTAAAAAGATTCCTGGCATTTGCCCAAGATGTAAAAAGGGAAGACATTGGAGGAGTGAGTGTCATTCCAAGTTCTCCAAAAATGGGACTCAAATTGAAGGAAGTCCTAAGGAGGAATCAAAAACCTAGTAAAGGGGTAGCCTCTCAGCCCCCCAAACAAAGAGTGGAAGAGAATGGATGGGAAAGAGGGTAAATGAAAAGAATAAGAAAAAGAGAAAAAGAGAAAAAAATGGAAGAAAAGGCATGGCAAGGCAAGTCAAGGAAAGACAAATGAAGGTAATGGAAAGAAAGAGAAAGTGAAAGGATGAAAATGGCAGGAAATGTAAGGAAATTAAAGGAATTGTAAGGCAATGCAACAATAAAAAAATGGTAAGCACGGCAAGTAAAAGCAAGGAAAAAGAAGAGTCATGAAGGCAAAGGAAGGGATTAGAAGGCAAGACGATATAAGTCAAAGGAAGGTATGTAAGGAAAGGGGAATAAAAAGGCAAGGCAAAGTTATAAATGGGAAGGCAAGAGTAGGAAAGGGAGTCAGCATGATAAAGTTAGGCAATATCATTAAAGGGAAGAGTAAAAAGGGGGAGGGGAAAGAAACAAAAGGCAATGCAAAGGAAGAAAAGGAAAAGAGAGACCCAGGCAACCTCTCTGCAAGGAAAGAGGCTGACCCTGAGGAGGAGGTGGCCAAATATGAGCTGGACTATTATCATGACTTCCCTAACATTGTTCCTTCCTCTGCTTGGCAAATGCAGCAGGTCATTCTGCCTATCCACTCCTCAAGGAGAATTCCAAACCCTACTGCCCTACTGCCCTACTGCCCTCCCCCAATGCTGCTCCAGGGTTTAGGGAAGCAAAGATTAGGCCCTGCATATGCACCAGGTCAGCAGGAACTCTCAGTGCCAAGAACTCAGTTGCTACAATGGTGGTTATTTACTTTTCAAGCAGCTACAGTCACAGATAAACTGCAGGGGGCAAACCCAGGCCCAGAGAGCAAAGGCAGGACCGGACCTAGAGGCCTGCAGTCTTAGGAGCTGCTGTGTATGGAAAAATTAATGCAGCCTGTCAGAAACTTGTGAATTTATTGAAATTTGTTCAGCTTTTGGATGCTCATAGTTCAAAGGTTATCTATAACAGCTGCATTACAAGAGATTTCAATTAAGGATGTTTTATTTCAACAAACTAACCTTGGTCTAAAGAAAAGGAGAGCTAAAATATGAATGTATGATCTGTATGTATGGTGTGGCAACACATGTGAGTGTCTGAGTGTCTGAAGTGTGATTGTGAATATGTGAATGTGTGAATCCCAACAATAGGTACTACTTGAATTGCTTGAGATTAAGAGAGAGAGAGAGAAAGAGAGAGAGAGAGATCAAGGTTGGAGATCTGCATCACCCGTGACTATCTCGCAGAATGAAACAGTAGGAAATAGTCATGGCCAAAACGGCCTGAGCGCCAGAGAAATCTATATGGATGGCTCAAAAAGTTTAATAGAGGAGGAAACACATAAATCATCCTGAGTTTTGGTGGTTAAAAAAGAAATTGAAAGAATAGAGGTTAATGTAAGGTTTGAGAAAAGCTATTGAAAGGAGGCCTCAGTGAAGATGCAAATGAGACCTTGTCAGCTATTTAGAAAAAGCCTCAGGGAACTGCAGCCCTGTTAGACCCCCCCCCCACACACACACACACCTAGAAAGGTGTCAGTAAAAATGCAAATGAGACCAGGTCAGCTAATGAAAGCTTTACAGGTTAGAGTCGAAAAAGTTTTCAAAAGTATTTGGGACTTACGATACATCCTAAAGAAATTAGTCCTCAAAAAATTAGAAATTAGAAAAGATAGCTTATGATCATTGAATGATTTTCAGAAGTTATTAGGAAATATTCCAATGGTTACATCATTTTTTTTTTTAAAAAAAGCACCTACTGGTGATTTGAAACCTTTAAACAATATCCTGAAAGGAGATAGTGATCCCAATTCACCTAGACAGTTAACTGAAGAGAGTAGACAAGTTCTGTTACAATTGGAAAATACAATCCAATGTCAGCAGATGCTATATTGACTATGCAAAACCATGGGAGGTTTATGTGCTTTCCACACAGCATAGTCCATCTTCTGTCTTATGGCAAAGGGGACCATTGTTATGGTGGCATTTACCTGTTTCCTCAGTCAAAATGTTTAATCCTTATTTTAAAGCTTGTATGGTACAAAATGCTATATGCTGTCTAAGGAGATATTTGGACAAAAAAACCAAGCATAATACATGTTCCCTATACCAAATAGTAAGTTAATGGTTATTTCAAAACCTTTACAACCAGCAATTAACAGGCAAAGGAATGTTTACTTAGATGGTGAAGGGTTCCCTCCCCTTTTTTTGAGATTGGGCTCAGGCACCAGCCATGCACACCTGATTTAAGGAGTTAATTTTCTTTTATCATTAGAAGTTTCCTTTCTCTGTATAGAAATAGAGTTAAGTTTTCAAGCTCTTATTAATTATAATTTGTGGTCCATCAGCTTTTTCTCAGTTTTTGGAAAAAAATGATAATCAGTTTATAGACATTACAATTTGTAATAATACATCCTTTTGTATTCCCAAAAACTGTAAGGGGTAATCCTATAAAAAATGTTGTTAGTTTCTCCTGGTGGTTCTTCTGAAGAAAAGCAGCTCATGTTATTTACTGATGGGAAAAGAATAATCCATCTTTAGCTCAAATAGTTCAGTTACAAGCTGTTATAATAGTTATTCAGCTTGCAATACATGATTCATTTAATTTATATTCTAAAAGTCATTATGTTTTCAGAGCTCTGCAAGTTTTAGAAATAGTGCTATACACTGGAACTAGTAATAATCAGGTTAAAATATTGTTTGAGCAAATTCAAAGTGTCATTCATTATAAAGAGAGTCACTGTGCTTTCTGGGTCATATAAGAGCTCATTCAAATTTCCCTACCAACTGGCTAAAAGTCATGACTGATAGACTGATTAAAATGGTTGCTGTATCTCAGGTAAAATTAGCTCAACAGTCACACAGCTTTCATCAACAAAATAATAATAGTCTAATAAAAAAAAAGTTTGCTTTAACTACAGAGACTGCTCAACAAATTGTTAAACAATGTGATGTGTGCCCACAATATTTACCTGTAACTAATATAGCAGTAAATACTCAGGTCTGCATCCTAATCATTTATGGCAAATGGATGTTACTCATATTGCAAAATTTGGCAAATTAAAGTATATTCATGTGACAATCGATACATATTCAGGCTTTTTAATGGTCACTACACAAACTGGAGAAACCACTAAGCATGTGATAAGTCATTGTTTAAAATGTTTTGCTTCCATGGGAGTTCCTTTTAAAATCAAGACAGACAATGTTCCCGTTTATACTTCTAGAGGGTATAAAGAGTTTCTGCAGAAATGGCAAATAGAAGGATCCACAGGGATACCTTTTAATCCCCAAGGACAGGCAATAGTGGAAAGTAGTCATCAGCTTTTAAAAGCTCAGATCATAAAGTTAAAGGCTTCAGGGTCTTATTTGACTCCTCATCATGTATTAGCACTTGCTCTGTTTGTGCTTAATCATATGAATGTTAATGATAAGGGTCTCAGTATAGCTGAGAGACACTGAAACACTCTGGCTGCTGCTGAGCCTCAGCCTCTGGTTCACTGGAAGGATCTGTTAACTGGTCAATGAAAAGGGCCAGGTAGGCTAATCGCCTCTGGAAGAGTCTATGCTTGTGTTTCCGAAGACTCCCAATCTGGGTCCCAGATCAATTCATCATCAATTCATCGGACCCTATCAGCAAAAGGCTCTCACAGAAAACAAAGAGGTGCAGAAACCAAGAGCTGCAGACAATGAGGAAGCAGCTGACAAGTCTGATGATAGCAAATAAAGAAAATGAAACCACCTCCAAATCTAAACAGCACTGCAATCTGCCGACACAGACTCTTGCTGTACTAGCTCAAACGAAAGCTCCTAAGACTCCTGTAGCATTTTTTTTTTTTTTAGCTTTTCTTGCTGTCTTGTCAATAAATTCTGGGGTAAACAGGGAAAGTTACCAGGCTCACATTCCCAAGCCTCGGCTCTTACATGGATGGTTTGGGAAAATACAGAGCTCATTAACATCATGACTAATGTTACTGATGTGCTAGGGGGGACACCAGCTTTTCATATGGGGATTAATTCATCTGGGTATGTGAATTATGAGGGTAGATCAGATTCCTTACCAATTTGCATAACACTTAGTGGTATCCCTCCAGCTGTTTGTTTGCATGTCAGCTATAGAACTTCCCTCACTGACACTCCTGAAAATAAGCATGTTACAGACAAGAGTCAAAAACAGTGGCCTATGTGGCAACTACAAATTGCTACTTTAGGGCACTCTAATTTTAATGAGACTATGGTAATAAATCAGCCTCTGCCTTCTAGATTTCCACTTTGCTCGGTAAAATAAAAAAAAAAAAAAAAAAAGATAGTTTATGGGAGGAAAATGAAGATAAGATGCCTAACTGGCTTCATTGAGGATTTCCTCACACTGGAACAAGGTTTTCTCCAATGGCTTCAGGAGAAATTATCTGGGATTTTTCTGTACCATCACCTGATCAAGGCTATTCTGGCTACCTTAAGGAACATTTTGCTCAATTTAGAGGATACACTCTTCCATAAGGAGATGGTATTCAGCAGAGTGGGTGTCACCTGTATGGTATTTGCAAAAACCTCGACATATAATAATCAAAACATCTAACATACAAATAAAGAAATTACATTAAGAGCAGTGAAAGAAATATTCCATATTCCAGGTAACATATAAAGGAAGACCTATGAAAACTACACATGACTACTCCATGGAAAGCCTCACGGTGAGAAGGTCCTTGATAGATGTTTTACAGCTACAAAGAGTCCACGGATGCCAGGCCAGGCTACTATACCCAACAAAACTGTCAATCACTATAGATGCAGAGAACAAAATGTGTAATGACAAAGCCAGATTTTCACAATACGTATCTACAAATCCAGCCATACAGAAAGATTTGGAAGGAAAACTCCAACCCAAGGAAGTTAACTATTCTCACAAAGATGTAGGCAAAAGATCATCCACTGTACCACAAATCAAGGGTAAAGCAGGACTGACAAATTCACAATACCACTGCCAGCAACAAATCTAAAACAAACAGGAATTAACAATCCATGGGCCTTACTCTCCCTCAACATTAGTGGTCTTAACTTGCTTGTAAAAAGACACAGGCTAACAGAGTGGATATGAAGACAGAATCCGTCTCACTGCTACATACAAGAAATACATCTAAGCTTCAAAGATAGACATTACCTCAGGCTAAGAAAAGATCTTCCAATCAAATGGACCCCAGAAGCAAGCAGGTGCAGCTATCCTAAATTCTAACAAGTTAAACATCCAACCAAATTAATCAAAATAGATTAAAACAGTCATTCCATGTCCATCACAGGAGAAATCCATCAACACAAAGTCTCAATTCTGAACAACTATGATTCAAATACAAAGGCAACCACATTCATAAAAGAAACTCTACTAAAACTCAAACCTCACATAAAACCTCACACACTTATATTGGGAGACTTCAACACACCACTGCCACCACTAGACAGGACCATCAGTCACAAAGTTAACATAGTAACAATAGAATTAACAGAAGTTTCATCTCAATTGGGTTTAACAGACATCTATAGAACATTCCATCCAAACACAAAAGAATATAAGTTCTTCCCTGCTCCACATGAAACCTTCTCTAAAATTGACCAAATAGTAGGTGGCATAACAAACCTAAACAGATACAAGAGGATTGTAACAGGCCACCTTATCTTATGTGACCAGCATGCTTTAGAAATTGGATTACAACAACAACACAAATCGCAGAAACACTACAAACTCATGAAAATTGAACAATGTTCAATTGCACCATACCTGCGTCAAAGAAGAAATAAAGAAATTAAGGACATCCTAAAATTCAACAAGAATGAGGACACAACATACCCAAACTAATGGGACACCTTGAAAACAGTGGTGCCAGAGAAGTTCACTGCACTATGTCCCCATATGAAAAAAAAAACAAAAAACAAAACAAAACAGAGGATAGTTACAATAGAGAATTAACACCCCAAATGAAAGTGTTAGGTCAAAAAGAAGCAAACTCACACTGGAGGAGTAGACACCAGAAAATAATAAATTTGTGGGCTGAAATCAATAAAACAGTAACCAGGGAAACAATGCAAAAAAAAAAAAAAATCAATATAACAAATGGTTGGTTTTTCAAGAAAATCAACAACCTAGACAAAACTTTACCCAAGCTAATGAAAAAGCAGAGAGAGAACATGCAAATTCACAAAATCAGAAATGAAAATGGGGACATAACAATGGACACAGAAGAAATTCGAACCGTTCAGGTCATACTTTGACATACTGTAACCTTAATATTTATAACAAATGTATGGTGATAAAGAAGGTATACAATATTTGGGACAGGATAAAAGGGAGATGCAGAGACAACGACAAGAACAAAAGCTGGAAAATATAATCAACTTTTTATCAAAACACCAGAGGAAACTCAGCCAGGAAAACCAAGATCTTGAACAATGTTAACCAGCTACACATCATGCCAGTTGTTTAGATCTTAAATAAAAAGAATTCACAACTCCCACAAAATTAATTCAGAAGAATGCTCACTCTCTTTTGCTTCTGTTCCTCCACATACTGACATTTCTCCCAACAGAGATGCCTCATGGTTTAGAGCTCTCTCTAAAAATGGGGGTAATATCTTTCTATGCTTCTGCAAGGCTCCTTGTGGTTTAAGGCAAAACCAGCCCCATGATGCCCACGCAAATATTAATACAGAAGAATGATTTAATTTCTGCTTCTGAACACATTTACAATGCCTGTCCACCCACTAAACACCATGCACACTTGAGAAAACTGCAGATAAGAAATTCCTTTCTCCCAGGAACTCAACATTCCTGAAACATTCTATGGTAGCTAGTGGAAAGTTAAAAGAGCTGTGATCATGTATTGCTGAAAGATGATTCCAATGACATATTTCCACTGGTTTATAAACTGTGTGTGACACATAAAGACAAATCTGAATGTGGAATGCAATATTCATAAATTCCATAAGCAAACTTTCTGTTTTTCCCTTGGATGTTCCCAACACGTACCGGAAAAAAAAAAAAAAAAAAAAAAAAAACCTTGTCATTCATATTGAACAACAATACTTGTTTCCCTTTGGTTTGTTTGTTTTGTTTTGTTTTTTCCTTTGGTTTTCAAAGCAGGGTGTCTCTTTCAGTTTGGGTGGGTCTCTTTATGTTTGGGACTCATGCTAAAACTCTCTTTGAAAACCATACTGGCCTCAAACTCACATAGAGCTTCTTCCATCTCCCTCTCAAGTGCTTTAATAAAAGTTGTGTGACACCACAGCCCAGTGTGGACACAGAGATTTCACTCACCCAAGGGATCCTACACTCAGGGAGGATAAGACGAAAAGGGCCATTGCCCAGGTCAGCACAGGGCACATGTTCCATTCCTGTCCCTGCAGAAATGACACCTAGGCTCTGAAGCTTACACACTGACCATGCTTTTGGGCTGTGGATTTCATTGTACCTTCTATACGAAAGTCAGCAATTCGGTTTCATTATCACATCAGTACTTTATCAAGATTATTGATTGTCCTTGTCTATAGACACCAAGAAATGGCCAGTCAGACACTGTGTAAACCATCTACAATTGATTATAGGCTCCACACTGATATTCCCACCAAAGGAAAGCAAGAAATTGCACATGTTCCTTCCTTCCCCCACCTCTTTCTGCACTGTGCCTACAAAAGCTTCAAAGTTCTTAAATAAACTCAATTCTTACATATTCCTGTGGTCATTTGCCTGGGGAATTGGAAAACATTCAATAAGTAAACTTTATTTCCTTCTTAATGAACATTCAAAGCTTTTTCATAAAGGAATTGTAGGAGTTTCTTCCCAGCATGAGGTAGCAAAGGTAGGAGTAGCTGTGATCAATGCAAAGCTCAATGACATCACACCATTGGCTACACCCAGCTCAATATATACAAATTTTATTCAACAAATCTGGTCTGCTTTCATTCACATGACATGATTCAATACACCCTGAGTATTTAAAGAAAAAAACCACTGAATCTATATAAGTTAGGATTTTTATTCCTGTGTATAAGTTCTAAGACCACCACCTGCTTTTCAAGACAGGGTTTCTCTGTGACTTTTAAGGTTGTCTTGGAACTAGCTCTTGTAGAACAGCCTGGTCCCTAACTCACAGAGTTCAACCTGTCTCTGCCTCCTTGGTAAAACTCTCCCAGTCAGGGATTCCAACCCTAGACTCGCTATTGACCATCAGGGATGAAATACTCATCACTCTACTTGCAAGAAAGAGATCCCCACATATTATATATATATATATATATATATATATATATATATATATAGTATGTATGTATGTATATATAACAGTTAATTGGATTGGCTCACAGTTTCAGAAATTGAGTTAATTTTTTTCATAACAGGGAATATGATTTCAAGAAGAATATGGTGCTGGCTACATCTTGATATGCAGGCCTCAGTAACACATCTTATATACTTGCCCATATCCAAAGCATAGGAAACCCCAAAACCCATGACCAGTGATACTCTTCTTCTCAAAATGCCAAAGTCACTGCAACAAAGCTCCTCCTTCTACTACTGCCATTCCCTATGAGATTATAGGTGTAATCACATTCAAACCATCGCAATGCAGCAATCATGGCCATTTTTTATGATGAATACAGCAACTGACATCCACCCTGTTTCTGTTTGCAGTGCATGCAATAAACTATTCTTTCTATTCTGGTCTGAAGGCAGCATCCATGTTCCACATGCAAATCATATTGCTGTAAGTGCAATGAACAGTCAACTTCATGACTCATATGGACACTTTTAAAACACTGGCGCCATACTTTTTTATCTTGTTGTCATTGAGATCATTTGTGATGTAGAGGTAGATTATATTTAAATCAATGTGCAGTGTTACAGATTAATGAGTTCCATTTATTAAATACCACCTTAAAAGTAATTGGTATCCTCAAATTAGGTGTTTAAGATGCTTGGTCAAAAAAAAAATCCTTCTACCTTCTGAGGGTATACAGTCTCTTAATTTAAGGAGGTGTGTTTAAGATGAAAGAATGCAGTGCCCTGGAAAGCAACATACTGGGATCAAAGCAACCATTGTCAATCAGAAATCATGTCTCAGAAACTTAATTCTAAAATGCTGGGAGAAAAGCTGTTCTAGACTTTCTGCCTTTCCAGTAAGAAATAGCTGCATAGACTAAAGAGGTTAAAAGAAAGAAAACAAAGAAACAAACAAACAAAAAAAACTCTGTAATGACAGCATGCAACCATCTCTCACTAATGTTCAAAGAGGAGAAGACCTACAACAGATACTTTTCTGGGACAGGGTTTCTCGGTTTCCTGTGCTATAGCCTTAGTTGTAGTGGGGCTAGCTCTATAGAGCACACTAGTCTCAAACTCACAGAAATTGGCCTGCATGTGCCCCCTGAGGGCTGGGATTAAAGGCATTCATCATGACTGTCTGGGTCCTAAAACATATTTTGCATTCCACAATTGCTGCCACTTTTAAGTTCTTCCAGGGTCAGATGCCAGCTGACAATTTGAAGAATTTAAATCAGGTCAGGAAACTGCAAGTCGGGCCAGTAAGGCCATGAAAGAGTTCAACAGAAAAGATAGTACCATAATGATTTCATAGTACACCAGTGACATGCAACAGCAGGTCACACTTTAATGATAGGTTCTGACACAGATGTGCCAGAGGATGAGGAAGATAGGAAAGGCAGAAGAAAGAGAAGATAAAACTTGGGGCAGAGAGATCTTGCTTAACTTATGTCTTATTCTATGTAAACTTCTTATAAAGAGTGCTACCTATTTACTACTTTCAGGAGGAAATGGAAGGAAATGGGAGAACACTAGAAAGTCAGCAGGAGTAAGAGTTATGTTCTCAGGATCTGAAATGACATCTACACAAAAGCTCTGACCCCAGACAATTGCATTCACTCGTCCTTGTTTAATAGGAAGAGCTCTATTTTATTCTGCATCTCTCAGGGCATGATGGAAAAGTCCTAAGGCACAGCCCCCCTGGATGTTACTGATTCTGCCAATCAAGTTTCACATTTTGGGAAGAAGCATTGATCCATCTCTATGATTGAGGACTTAAACTGAAAGTATTGCTTGCTAAGCCCAATCCTCAAAACAAAAGCTTTTTCACTTTCAAACAGTTGTCACTTGGGTTTATCTTGCCCATCTGGGAGGACTATGATATTCTCTAGAACACTGGCCCTTTCTGCCACAGCAGTCCCTATTATTCAGTGTGACCAAGCAATGTCCCCTGAGCTGCTTCTACAAGTGTTGTTTTGTCAAAAGAAGATGGGCCTGGGGGCTCTTTGTGAATGAGGAGTTTCTCCTTTGTCATGGTTTGGAGCCAAATGTCCTGGACAATCCTTGAGATCAAATTTATATTTTAGCATCCTCATCTCAAACATGCCTTATTAGTACACTATTCATATTTGAGCTATTTTATAGGCAGCACTCCATCAGCTAAATCATATTTTGTGGGTCTGACTATCCATATAAATAGGTAAGTCTTTTATATGTACAATTCTACTCTTCCACATCACAGATTAGTAGTGGAGTGCAATCCAACACAAGAATGCCATGTTAAGGAAATTTTCAGTGCCCCATGACTATAATATCACTCTCAGGAAGCAGAATTATGTACATATCTATAAATTTGGGACTAGCCTGCTCTACAGAGCAACTTTCATGTCATGCTCCTATGCTTTACCTAGAAAAAAGTTGTCTCCCTGGAACCAGGATGAATCCCTGGAGCATGAGAGAACTTTGGGAGAGATACTCCCTTAGCCTAGAGTCAGGAAGGAGGACATAGTCCCTACTCCAAATGACATGACAGATTTTGAATCCTCCTGGAAGGCAAGACCCTCCCTGTGGAGTGGGGACTGGAATGGGACAGGAGCCGAATTGGGAGGCATGGGAGGGACTGGGAACTGCGATCCATATATAAAATCTGATCTCCAAAATATACAAAGAACTCAAGAAACTAGTCAACAAAACACCAAATAACCCTATTAAAAAATGGGGTACAGAACTGAAGAAAGAATTTTCCATAGAGGAAATCAAAAAGGCTGAAAGACACTTAAGAAAATGCTCCACATCCTTAGCTATCAGGGAAATAAAAATCAAAACAACTTTGAGATAATATCTTAATCCTGCCAGAATGGCTAAAATTAGAAACACCAATTATGACTTATGTTGGAGAGGATGTGGAGAAAGGGGAGACAATCCTCCACTGGTGGTGGGAGTGCAAACTCATACAGCCATTTTGGAGATCAGTATGGTGGTTCCTCAGTAAAATGGGAATTAGTTTACCACAGGACCTGGCAATCCCCCACTTAGGCATATACCCAAAGGATTCACAACCATGCAACAAAGACATCTGTTCAACTATGTTCATAGCAGCACTATTTGTAATAGCAAGATACTGGAAGCAACCTAGATGCCCCTCCAATTGAAGAATGGTTAATGAAGATGTGGCACATCTACACAATGGAATACTGTTCTGCAGAAAAAAATAATGGTATCTTGAAATTTGCAGGCAATTGGATGGCACTTGAAGAAACCATCCTGAATGAGGTAACTCAGTCACAAAAAGAGGAACACAGTATGTACTCATATATGGATTTTTGACCTAGATCAAAGGATCACCATCCTATAATTCACACCACCAGAGGAACTAGGATACAAGGTATATTCTAAGAGATTCATATAAAGTCCCTCACAGAACTGGGAAGGGACAAGTACTCCAGGAGCTCAAGGGAAGTGGGGGGGCAGCGAATGGAGAGAGAAGTAGGAGAAAATGATGGGGAGGAAAGGAAAACATGTGGGACCAGGAAGATTGAGCCTGGTTATTAATAGAAGACAGGAAAGAGAGACAGAGAGAGAGAGAGAGAGAGAGAGAGAGAGAGAGAGAAACAGAGAGAAAACATAAAAAGGGAGCCAATATTGGTTTGAAGATAAAATTGAACACAAAGAAAGGTCTAGAGAACTACAAGACTGCTACCAACTAACAATTTGAGCTTCCATGGAAGGGCTACCATAAATGCCCTTCCCGGATAGTGAGATCAACAACTAACTTATCCATGGAGCCCTCAACTAATGCCTGTTGAAAACACGATCAAACACCCATACATAAACACTGAGTCGAACTACAACCCAGATGCAGAGGGAGAGGAAAAGACCATGTGGCAGAAACACATACAAACAGCTTACCTGAACAAGGAGGAGCTAATGGACACTACACTAATAGCTGGGAAGACAGCATAGGACTCACTCAGGCCCCCCTGAAGGGTCTCAGCCAGAAGGACTGAGCAGTCTAAGGGACCTCAGACAGTGGAGCCAGGATGTATCCCTTGTGCACAAAAGTACTTTGCGAACACATCCCCCATGGAGGGATAAATACCTTAATCTAGAGACAGGAGAGAAGCGCAAGTCCCTACTTCACATGATCTATGAGATCTACATGACCCCAACTGGATGGCATTCCCCTACATATGGAATTGGGGTGGGGGGATGGGAGAGGAGGGTGATTAGAGTGCATGTGAGAGGACAGGGAGGTTAAAAGGGAGGGAAGGAGGGAGTGAGGGAGGGATGGAGAGATGGGAGGGAGGGATGGAGGGAGGGAGGTTGGGAAGGACGGAGGGAGGGAGGGAGAGGGAACTGGGATCAACATGCAAAATAATAAATTATATTAAAAAACAGAAATGCTTTGACTATAAAATTTAAGTTGAAGGGCAAGTTACTGGGGAAAAGGATTTCTATTTTTGTTTCCACAGAACATGAAAAGATGTGGATTCCTTCCAGACTAATGTGTCTTGATCTAGCCAGGACCACCTGAAACAGAGTAGATGGTGATCCTACTTTCAAAAACAGCTGGACAAAGCAGGCTTACAGACTACAGCCAGGATTTCTGAATCTTCTTCCAATCCCCCATGACAGCTCCCCTTACCAGCAGGAAGTAGTTTGGACAGAACAACGACCAAATTCCCAAATATTGTCTATAAATGTTTGTTTTCATTTAAATAGACATTGTTATATAAAATAAATTAAAAAAAAATAAACTAGCTACAATTATGAGGCAAGCCAGGAGATAGTGTCAAACATATGCCTTTAATCCTAGCTACTGGAATGCAGAGTGAGGTTGATCTCTCAGTTCAAGACCAGCCTGGTCTATATACTGAGTTCAAGAAAGCCATGGAGTTTGTTCTGATTTGATTTCCTCTAGTGGGATATCAAGTTCTCTTCATTTGATATTTTCCTATATAGAATAACCATTATTAAATATGCCTTGGTCTTGATTGAAAAAAAAAAAAAAAAAAAAAAAATAATAAATATGTAAAAATCAAAGAAAAATGGTATATCAAAAAATCAAATATAAATAAATATAAGTATGTACAGAAATAAAGATAATGTCTTTTACCAGATACACACAAATAACTAAACATGAATCTTGTACCTAAGCATTAAATGTGTACTGCAGAAGTTGTAGAACACTGGAGAAATTAGGCCTCTCCAGGTTTGGCTACTTGCCGTCCTGTGTACCAAAAGACCTCTGGTGGTAACTATCAAAGTCTTTCTACACAAAGCTCCTTGATGGAAATCAACTACTTTCCACTGTGTGAAATATTCATACCCCAACACCCGGGTATGGGGAGTTGATAGGACCATATGGTACCTTACAGAACACTGAATGTGGCCTCAGTTTCCCACCAAGCAACCTGGAGGGCCTGCCACACCAACTCCCAAGCATCCCCATCCCATCCTCCCCTTCTGAGGATAACATCCCCTCACTCACCATGTTGTGGCTTCTGTGCTCATCCATGGTCCACTCACAATGTACTACAGTACCACTCCCAGAACAGAAATCAATACACTGGCAGTTGTTCCACTTAGATTGAAGCCTGAAGCAAGAGAAATAGGAAGTGTCCTGCAATGCCTGTGACTAGCAGGTTGGCCTGGTTTAGCTGACTGACTGGTTAAGCTTGAACAACAAGAGCACTTCCCCCAAGGGTTAGAGTGTGCTTAAAGACACATCACAGGGTTCCTTGGCTCTGGCTTCTACTCAAGACTCAGACGTTGTAGACACCTGTAGAGACACAAATCTCAATTTCACTTACTCCTGTCTAAAACAGACAATTCCATTGTCTTCCAACAGTGTATGAGATCATCCTCTCCTCTTCCAGACAATGTGCAGATGTTGCGGACACAATTACACAATGCAGACTGGAATGATTAACTTATTCAATAGAGGGAAGGGTGCACAGATTATTAAAAACTTGAGAGATTTTAGGGCATATGTAACGCAGTTAAATAAGGATCAGGATAAACAAATAGGCAGAATAGATGTTTATTCAGGGGAGGAAATTAACTACAACCTAGACAGATGAACACCAGGGAAATTCAACCCGATCCTCTCCTGTCCGAGTCATGCCAGAAGAGAGCCTTTCCTGGCTCCCCTCAGACCTTCTTCCACAGGTCACTCCGCCCATGGCTCCACCCCCCAATGGGCATGGTCAGTGCCAAAGAGGACTATCTCACTACACATATGGCACAGAAGAAGTTTGTTCTGTGGCTTCTTGCTAAGGTCAGGGGAACCCGGTGTACATTTTATCTAGTAGTCACAGACACTTCAGAAAACCATGAAAGGGAAGGGAGCAATATCACAAAAAAGATGATATAACTTTTTCCTCTTAGATGCTTGGGTGATAGCTCTAATGCATTTGGGAGTTTTTATTCCTGGAAATTCTTGACAAAAGAATAATAATAAAAAGTGTTGTCTTCATGGTAATTTGAATACTCTTAAGAGAATTGGTCTGGGAAGATTACTTCTACAAGCATTGTGATGACCCAGGACAGTTGCTTCAGGGTACAGGTGAGAAAATCGCTGCATTATTCAATGTTCTCTTCTTGAACAGGACTGTGTTCAGGTTTCTAAATCAGTGGAACCATCATCCAGGCGTGAGATTGGAGACAGACTTAATTTGTTGTTTCAGATCTTGTTCCTATTTTCTTTTTGCTTCTTTAATTTTTTCCTACTTTTCTGCAGCATCAGTGACAACCATGAAATAAGTGATTTCATTTCATCTGACCTCAGTGGGAAACAACAGATAAGACATCTCTTTTTCTGTGCTGAAATCTCTCACTAGTAGTTACAACATGGAATAATCACATCATGTGATTGTGTAGTACCCTGTGAAAGCTAGCCAGCCACCTAGTTTTCAGGAGAAAGGAGTGAGTGCAGAAAGAGAGCAGATGATAAACACCTGCAGCAAATCAGCAGGATACAAGATAAACTCAAAAAATTCAGTAGCCATACTTTATTCAGACGACAAAGAGACAGAGAAAGAAATCAGAGAAACATCACCCTTTACAATAGCCACAAGAAACATAAAGTATCTTGAGGTAACACTTACCAAACAAGTGAAAGACCTATTTAATAAGAAGTTTGTGGCTCTAAACAAATAAATTAAAGAATATGCCAGAAAATGGAAAGATCTCCCAGGTTATTGGATAGGTAGGATAAATATAATAAAAATGACAATCTTGTGAAAACCAATCTAGAGATTCAATGCAATCCCTATTGAAATCCTACCACAAATCTTCACAGACCTTTAAAGGATGATAATCAACAATATATGGAAAAACAAAAGACCCGAGATAGACAAAACAGCCCTGTAAAAAAAAAAAAAAAAAAAAAAAGAACTTCAGGAGGCATCACCACCCCTGACTTTAAGCTCTACTACAGAGCTTTATGCCTGAAAACAGCCTGGAATTGGCACAAAAAAAGAAAGGTAGACAAATGGAATCTAACTGAAAATCCTGATACAAACCCACACACCTATGAACACCTGACTTTAAACAAAATGGCTAAAGAGAATACAATGGGCAAGGAAAGCATCTTCAACAAATGGTGCTGGCACAATTGGATGAGGGTGTGTAAAAGACTGCAGATAGAGCCATGTTTGTCCCATGCACAAAACTCAAATCCAAATAGATCAAAGACCTCAACATCAATCCAACCAAACTGAATGTCTTAGAAAAGAAAGTAGGAGGTACCCTTGAAGAAATTGGTATATGAGACCACTTCCTGAACATAACTCCAGGAGCACAGATACTGAGATCGACAATTAAAGAATGGGATCTCTTCAAAGTTAGAAGCTTCTGTAAGGCAAAGGACAGTGGACAAGACCAAAAGGCATCCAACAGATAGGGAAAAGATTTTCACCAAACCTACATCAGTAAAAGGGAGATCTCCAAAATATACAAAGAATTCAATAAATAGTCAACAAAACACCAAATAACCTTATTAAAAAATGGGGTACAGAACTGAAGAAAGAATTCTCAATAGAGGAATTGAAAAGGCTGACAGACACTTAAGAAAGTGTTCAACATCCTTGACTATCAGGGGAAATGCAAATCAAAACAACTTTGAGATACTATCTTACTCCTGCCAGAAGGGCTAAAATTAGAAACACCAATGACAACTCCTGCTGTTAAGAATGTACAGAAAAGGGAACACTCCTCCACTGCTGGTGGGAGTGCAAACTTGTACAGCCATTTTGGAGATCAGTATCGTGGTTCGTCAGGAAAATGGGAATTAGGTTACCACAGGTCCCAGCAAACCCCCTCTTAGGAATATATCCAAATGACTCACTTCCTTGCAACAAAGACATCTGCTCAACTATGTTCATAGTAACATTCTTTGTAATAGCAAGAACATAGAACCAACCAGTTGCCCTTCAGTTGAAGAATGGATTAAGAAGATATGGTACATCTACACAATGGAATAATACTCTGCAGAATAAAATAATGGAATCTTGAAATTCGCAGGCAAGCGGTTGGCACTTGAAGAAACCATCCTGAATGGGGTAACCCAGTCACAAAAGGAGGAACATAGTATGTATGCACTCACAATTGAATTTTACACCTAGATCAAAGTATCTCCAGCCTATAATTCACACCACCAGAGGAACTAGGATACAAGCTGTATTCTGACAGATTCAATAATGTCCCTCACAGAAGTTGGAAGGGACAAGTCCCTGAGAGCACATGGGAGGTAGGGGGGGGGAATAGGAGAGAACTAGGAAAAACCGTAGGGGAGGAGAGGAAAGAATGTGTGACTAGAAAGATTGACACAGGGTAAGAATAGAAGACAGGAGAGAGAGAGAGAGAGAGAGAGAGAGAGAGGGAGAGAGAGAGAGAGAGACTCAGCATGAGTGAGAAAGAGAGCAGAGAGAACAAAAAGAGTGATACATTATTGTTTTGAAGGTAAAAATGAACCTAAAGGAAGGTCTAGAGACCTACAAGTCTATTCCCAACTAACAAATTGAGCAAACGTAGAAAGGCTACCATAAATGCCCTTTCCGGATAGTGAGATCAACAACTAACTTATCCACCCTCATGGAGCCCTCATCTAGTACCTGTTGGAAAGAGAAGGCAACACCCCATACCTAAACACTGAGTCGAACTAGAATACAGATACAGATGGAGCAGATAAGACCAAGTGGTAGAAACATAGAGACAGCTGACCTGAAGAAGGAGAAGATAATGGGTCCCCAGGCTGATAGCTAGGAATACAGCATGGAACTGTCTCAGGCTTCCCTAAATAAAGGTCTCAGCCAGAAGGACTGAGCAGTCCTAGGGACCTCAGACAGTGGAACTAGGATGTATTCCTGGTACACAAAAGAACCTTGCAGAGACAATCACCATGGAAGAATACTGCCTTAACCTAGAAACAGGAGAAAAGTCCTAGTCCCTACATCAAATGTCATGACAGATCTACATGACCCCACCTGGATGGCATTGTCCTACATGTGGAAATTTGGTGGGGGGATGGGAGGGCAGGGGTGGTCAAAGTACATGTGAGGGAACAGAGAGTGTAAGTGGGAGGGATGGAGGGAGGTATGGAGAGGGAATGGGGATCGACATGTAAAAAAAAAAATCAGAAATTAAAAAAAAAAAACAACAAACAAACAAACAAAAATTCCCAGGGTAGGAACTTCCAGGCTGGTGGTAATGCAGAAAACCAGGGTAAACAGCACCCAGCCCCTCCTGATACAGAAGTCCTAAGCCATGATCATCCAGGAACGATGTTGTGTTGCTGATGGCCTAGGTGCATTGGATCAGCTGGTGGGCATTCAGAAAGAAGAGGAATTCTGATCTATGGGGGTGAATGACTGAAGCTGCCCCTAGCCCTTCCCTCTTCTCCTCAGGCAGCAGTGACTGTGACTGGAGGGACCACACAGAAGCATGCAGGTACGGGGGTGGGGGGGGGGGGGTGAGGTGGAGGATAAGTTAGTTATGGGGAGAAAAAATAAAGTAAAGGTTTTTATGTCAACTAAAAAAATACAACTAACAAAATATATGGTAAATAGATGTGATGGCTATGTGCAGACTTGGTAAAATCAGTCTGAGGCAAAGAAAACAAAATAAGACAACAGTGGTCTAGTAAACAATTCAAATGGGTCTGGAGATTTATAGGTCAACGCAACTCATCAAAGTAGCACAGAGAACATCAGAAGGAACTTCAGGTGTTACAAGTATGATTCCACTTCTCTAAGCAATAAAAGGAAGAACAGGAAAAAGGATTGGCCAGATCAAGAAGAGTAGAAAGGAGATAAAAATAAAATTATAATAATGAAAGATAACATAAAAGGAGAGCTGGTGTACCCCACATAATCTGTAAAAGGAGCCAACAGTTAAGAGAGCAGAGGGTGCAGAGAGGTTCAGGGGGAAAGCACCATAGCAAGAAGGTAGAGTCAGGAATTAAATAAGTAAATACGATTTCACTTAAGGCATGCACCTCTGAGTAAGATTCAGTGATAAGAAAAAAAAAAAGAAAAACAGAAAAGGAGAGATTTACCTACACTAGGGATGTCTGAGAAAATCAGAGAAAGAGACTAAATATATTGTTAAAAGATATAGAGGTTCAAAGAAAAGTAATAAATAGGTCAGAGGAAGATGTAAACTGTTTGCTGTGGGCTCTCATATATACAAATGTAAATTCAAGATTAATAATATGAGTTAAAAATTTTGACGATACCAGGTTAACTGTTTAAAAGTTCCATTTATTTCTCTCAAGAAATATATATGTACTTGTCAAAAAGTTCTATCTGTGTTTCCTGTTAGAAACCTGTTTGTTACAAGATTAGAGCTAAAACAAAAATGGTTTAAACATGTTTGCTGTCCAATGCTAATAGCCTCAGCTCAAGATTTACCTCTGAGCACTGGTCATTAAGTTCAGATTATCAGAAAATCAGATGTCCTTTTAATGTAGATGACATTAATACTGTTTTATGTCTAATGCTGTTAAAAATTAAAACCAGTTAAACTGTTACAATTAGTAACACTGGAAATTAACATAATTTTAACAGTCACTCAGGTCACAATGGGTTTAGAGATATAAAGAGGTGCTTATATTTGATATTACAAGAAGAAATTACAGGATGTTTAATTGTTTTATTAGACAGTTTTTCAATGTTTAAATTCAGAATGTTACATTGTATTTGTGCTTCTATTACATTGTTAATGTTTGTAGTTAAATCAAAGGGCTAAAATTTTAAGATCACAGCCATACAGTGTATATACTAACCAAAAGTTGAGATGCTCATTTTTTATGATACAGAAGGAATCCATCCTTGTTGTTGCTAAATTTGGAAGCAGAAGTTATTTTAGATAAACTGAGTCATACAGCTGTTTTATGTTTTCCTAAAAGGAGTTTCAAAATAAAATCAGTATTTTTAAAGCTAAAACTGACAATGCAAAGTTATAGTTTTATAAAAGCTGTTTATAAATGTTTGTTTTCATTTAAATGGGGTTAGTTATAAAATTTTCTCTCTGAATTCCTAATTTTCTCACATACATTTTAATGCTGATTGTTGTCTTTCCCTAATGCATACCTTAAAACTTGAAAATTTTACTTTAATATTGATGTTTAAGTTTTCCACAAGGAATAACTGATTCCTAACAGCAGTCTTTGAACTCTCTGGAAATAAGATGGGGCCCCATATCATCATTTCCACTTGACTTAAACTGATGCATCTGAACTATAATCGTCACCCTAACAGCGGTTTGAGACTGTTTTGCTCGAGACAACTCATGACTAGCTAGCTGTAATGTTTCACCTTCTTATTACACCAAACTTAAGTTGTCAAACAAAGGTGCGGCAATGGAAGGGGACTTTTATTAATATGTATGAAGGGAAAACAGAAATTGCTTCCACTAATGCTAAAGGCACCCCATAATTGCCCATACTACGTGCCTTCAGGCACCCCATTGCTGCACTTATTCCTTCAGGGTGGTTAACCTGTCTACTCCCAAATCATTGCTATTTAGAGAGGAGACATTCATCATCAAGTCACAGGTGCTCTGTAGCAGGAAAGATAATATCTTAAGGATAATAAGAGTTATTGGAGCATTTTGAACTCATGCCAAGGTGGAATGGATTCCCATTTAGGGGCTGAGAAACTTCAGACTGGCAGAATATATTCCAGGACTGCCAATGCCATAAAGAAGCCTTGTATGCAAACAGATGATGAGATCTACCTTCAACGTTCTTGGTGACAGTGCAAATGTTTAATCCCAGGACACAGGAGGCTGTAGTGAGATAGTTCTGTGGCACTGACCACGCCCATTTTGGGGTGGGAGCCATGGGCAGAGTGACCTGTGGAAGGAGGTCAGAGGGGACCAGGAAAGGTGCTCTCTTTCTGGCGTGACTCAGACAGGAGAGGATCGGGTTGAATTTCCTGATGTTCATCTGTCTAGGTTGTAAGTTATTTCTCCCTGAATAAACATCTATTCGGCCTATTTGTTTATCCCTAGTCCTTATTTAACCACGTTATCTGGTGTCAGAAGTGGGATTACCTGGGTTTCGCCCAGGCAGAAGAAAACAAAATCTGGGAACTCATAGCTTATATGCAATTTTTCTCTCTGAATTCCTAATTTTCTCACATACATTTTAATGTTGATTGTTGTCTTTCCCTAATGCATACCTTACAACTTGAAAATTTTACTTTAATATTGATGTTTAAGTTTTCCACAAGTTATAATAAGCGATTCTAACAGCAGTCTTTGAACTCTCTGGAAATAAGATGGGGCCCCATATCATCATTTCCACTTGACTTAACCTGATTCATCTGAACTACAAACGTCACCCTAAAAACCGGTTTGAGACTGTTTTGCTCGAGACAACTCATGACTAGCTAGCTGTAATGATGCACCATCTTATTACACCCTGGTCAAAGTTTCAAATAGAACTACATTCAAGCATTTTCTGCCATACAGTGACTAATACATATGTCACAGCCAGTTCTGTTGAGAATTTCGGTAGCTAAAAATTTTCTTCCTACAGGATACATTGGCGCAATCATCAGTCCCATTTCATCAGGAAGTAACCTTAAGATAATGACGCCCCCTTTCCCTACCCTTGTAATTTTGGAATACTCATTTTCTTTGGGTTGGTTTATGTTATTTTTGGGTTGGGTATGGAAGGTGATGCTTACACTCAGGATTATCTTTTAGACAGGAATAGGGAATGGTTGTGAAAGGTATGGTTTAGATGGGATATAGGTAATTAGCCTATTTTCTTGAGAATTTGAGTAAGAATGAGATAGTATTTTACAGCTTACATTGTTATGTATTCTTATATGTGGTAAGCTATGTAAAATTAAGTTTATATTTTGTTGTATTGTGTGAAATCTTTCGTCTTATGATGTTTTATGCACATTATTTTTATCATATCCTATGTATGTATACTTTTCTTGTATTCAAGACATTTAAAATATTGATACAATTTGGGATATTTATCTTGCTGCCCTTTATAACTTCTACCTCTTCTCTTGACATTTCTACTCTACCTCTATTTTAGGGATTTATATGTATGTATATGTATAGTTATATTGTTTAAGTATTTGTTCCAGCTTTACTCAGGGAAGTTTCAATCAGTATTTTTAGCTAAGTTCCTCAGTATTACATATTTTCTTCACTCATGTTCCCCTGGACCTGAGATTAGTCAGGATATAGATGCTTAATTTTCAATCGCTTCATAGATATGCAGAACATGGCATTTTAAATATTTTAATATTAGTACTCCGTTGACATAGAGACATTTTTGCTCCCGACAGCACCATGCACTTTCCCGAAAATATGTTGGACACTGTTGTTGCTCCTGCTGGAGTCTCATTCCTTGCCTCCCAGCTAATGGCCTGTTGGGCAAAGAACTGCCCCCCACCTTGACCACTGATTTGGACACAGCAGTCCTATGGTGCAGCAGCAGACAAATGTAGAAGACTGCTGTGGACCTTTCCTAGTCAGGGTAAGACAGCCTTTCCAAGCCATCCCTGCTGTTGTTGTCTGTCAAGTTCTCTTGGCCTTAGCCAATACTGGGTGTACCAATGTTGCTGTGAGACCCTAGGGTGACTGTCCAGGTGGCTGGCTGTTTCTGTACTTGCTGCACATTTTGGGAAGTTGCCCATCTGCACTTCCTGTCTACCCTAGTATCATTTTTTTTTTTCCTTCTCAGGTCTTGATGAGGTTGAAGATTAAACTATCACAACTATTATTCTCTCTTCCTACTTAGATATATTAGGTACTAGACTTTACATTTTCCAACTTAAGACAACTCTCATTGTAAACTCCATTATGCCTTCTCGCTAGGACTAGATATGTAGGTCATTTTGTGCTCGATTTTCCTTTTCTTAGAGCACAGCTTTGTTATTCACTGTTTTGTATATAGTTTTGTATTATGCCTAAATCTTTTCTTTAGACTAAAGGGGAATTGTAGTGAGATAGTTCTTCTGTGGCACTGACCATGCCCATTGGGGGGTTGGAGACATGAGCAGAAGTGACCTGTGTAAGGAGATCTGAGGAAGAACCGGGAAACCTTTCTTGCTGGCAGGACACGGGACAGGAGAGGCGTCCGGTGGAGACTTGCTGGTGTTCATCTGTCTAGGCTGTAAGTTATTTCTCCCCTCAGCCCTAGTTGTTTATCCCTGATCTTTATTTAACCACAATAGAGTCACACAGCTGTTTTATGTTTGCCTAAAAGGAATTTCCAATTAAAATCAGTATGTTTAAAGCTAAAGCGGACAATACAAAGTTCTAGTTGTATAAAAAGCTGGTAACCTATTATAAAATGTTAAGAAACACAAGTTACCAGCCATCCTTATAGATTAACTGTTTGTTATAGTCAAACTAAGTATTAGTGATTAATATCAGGAATAAACATCACTCTGTCTCCTATACATGTTCTAAAAGTTAAAGCTTAAAACAAGTCACTGAAAGCCAAGTTGTCGATTCAGATCTACCTAAAAAGACTTTGAGTACTACAGAGATCTGTAGAATAAGGCATTTAAATGTTAACTAAAAACAGCTGTAATAATATCAGGCAAAGAATCAGAGATCCAAGGTATCTAAAGATGATTATCGGGCAGCATGGGTTGTGATGACACTGACCAGGGAGTAAGATATTCAAATACAATGCCTGCAGCCAGATAGGACCCAGCTCATACTGTATAGAGGCTACAGGGTACTGGAAAATTATCTGTACCATCTTTTGCCTAGACAAAATAAGGTCAGACATTTCCAAGTCACAGTTCCACAGAGGAAAAAACAAAACAACAAATCCTTAAAAAAATGACAAAAAAAACAACCTCTCCCATTATACACTTGGCTGAAACACTTCTCCCTTCAATGCCATAGACAATTGATTATGGCTAGTAATATAAGGAATGGTCCCTGTCATTTTTTTAAATAGATTCAAAAGTTACAGAAAATTTATCCTTCAAAGGTCTCTGATACCATTGATGGCTTGGCTAACCAATACTTTGTGAGCTTGCCAGTAAAAACTGGCAGCCTATAATATGGCTCCTAAAAAAAGGATCTAAAAATATGAAGACATATAAGTTTTTTTTGAGCAATTGTTTATTAATTATGCACACAATGTTCTGCCTGCATACATGTCTGCATGCCCAAAGAGGGTACCATATCTCATTATAGATGTTTCGAGACACAATATAGGTGCTATGAATTGAACTCTGGACATCTAGTAGAGCAGACAGTACTCTTAATCTCTGAGCCATCTCTCTAGCCCAAGACATATAAGTCTTAAAGATAGAAAAATAATTTACAATATAAAAATTCAGATGCTTACCATTTAATTAAGTTTCCCTTAAGCTAATGAGCAGTGACTCCCAGCAGTTTAGTCAAAAGCTCAAGGTTTTATGATTAGTTTTGGTTGTCGTCTAGTGTAAAATGTGAAGGACTTTTCATCAGGCCTAAGGTATGTCTGACGACCAATCTGTACGTGGATCTCTCTTGACAGAAGAAAAAATGTACAAGCTTCAACTCTTAAATCTGTAGGTTTTCTAGGACTCAAAGGCATAAGTATATTCCTGCTGTTTTACAGATACCCAATATCTACTTTTTCAAAATATAGATTTTGGTACAGATTGGTGATGATAATATAGCTAAAACATTTATGTCCTTTTATACAAAATCAGTTTATATAGGCTTCAGAGGAACAAATGTCAGTAAAGCTCGGATCCAGTCAAAAGGACTGCGAGACAAGTACAACTTTCCTGAGGATAGAATTTTCTCCCTGGTCTTAATGTCCTTCTTGATCAATACACAGGAGTTCCAAACACACACACACACACACACACACACACACACACTCACACTCTTACACAATATATACCCACACAGATATATATATATATATAGATATATATATATATATTTATATTTTCCTTATGTTCCCAATTTATAACATGTCTTAGCAAATTTTGTGCTTCTAGCAGATGAACATCAGTTACTGACTACATCCTGCTCCTAAATACCGCTCTTGACTTAGTGTCATAGCTGGTGTGAATCTTTTGCAGGGTCTATAAACTAATGCCTCTGATAAATGTTCCATTTCCTAAATCCCCCTTTCTTTTATTTATGTATTTATTTATTTATTTGTCTAGCATTTTACCCTTCACACATCCAAGAAACACCACCAAAGTAAGCAGGAAGTGGTAAAAGTTATATACATTTCATTTTTCCCTTCTTGAGATGATATATCAAAAGATAACTCCTATAAATAGTGGGCTAGGGGAATAATCTGTACACTAAAAAACAACAGAAGTCTTTTACCTATTGGAGGCCCAAAAATGGGCCTCTAATGTTCATAGCGAAGAGGGAATGTGATGGAAAAATTGATAACCAAAAGGTATAAAATTAGGGCTTATTGCAAGAATAAAGAGAACAAGAATTTCTGACAGTAGATAAATCCCTGATTACAGAGTACAGAGCCCACATCCTGGTTCTCAGGTGAAAAAGTAAAAACAAAAAGAAAATCCCCCAACCTTTCAGGTGTGCTTATCAATCCTGCATGAACAAATGACAGATACTATTAGCTTAGATCCACGATGAACTTGTAAATTAACTTTGTACTCTATGAACTGCCTGTATTTTGGAAACCTTGTCACTGAGACTAATGGTCTCAAGCCTCCCTGTCTGTTTATCCTGTTAAAAAAACTCTTCACTATTTTAGGCCACTACCTTACTTTTCCGATAAAGTGAGGTCTCAGCTTGTTGATTTTTAGCAATAAAAACCTTTTCTTTTGCAGTCAGGAGTTACTTCAATGGAGGTTGAGGAACCGTAGACATAATAGTTACAAGCTGCTCAAGGAGGCTTTATAGGCTGTAGAACTCCAGGTGACAGCTATTTGAAAATCAAAACACTATTGTGTCATGGATATGCCTTTATTACTTCCTGCTTACTTTTGGAGTGTTTTCTTAGGCTAAAATGCTAGACAACAACAAAAAGAAGGGGGATTCAGGGAAATCGAACATTTATCACAGGCATTGGTTTGTAGTCCCTGTTGAAGATTCACATTGGCTGTACTAGTTCACCATAAGTCCAGGGAGAGCAATATTGAGGAGCAGGCTTTAGTCAGCAACTGATTCTCATCTGCCAGAAGCAAAAATCAGCTGAGATATGGTCAAAGTTGGAACAGAAGTTAAAACATATATATTTAATTGGAACTCTTTGTTCCTTACCCTTTAGTGATCAAGAAGGACAGCTAGACCAGGGAGAAAAATTCCATCCTCAGAATAGCTGTACTTATCTGCAGTCCTTTTGCCCTGTAAGAAGTAGATCCAAGCTTTATGACATTTGTTCCTCTGAAGCCTATATGAACTGTGTTATATAAAAGGACATAAAAGTTTTAGATATATTATCATTACCAATCTGTGCTGAAATCCATATTGTAGAAAAAGTAGATATTGGGTATCTCGTAAAACAGCAGGCATGTACTTATGCCTTTGAGACATATATGCAGGCTGAAAAGTGCATGCATAATAAATAAATGATGAAAAATGACTTTATGTCTTTATATTTTTAAATCCTTATTTAGGAGCCATATTAAGGCTGCCTAATACTGACAAGCTGACAAAGTTATGGTTAGCCCAGCCAACAATACATTCAGATCGAAGGATATATTTAATTAACTGTCCAATCTACAAAAAAAAAGGGGGGGGGACAAGTCGATATACTCCTAGCCATAACCAATTTTCTATGGCATTGAGGGCAGAAGTTCTTCACAAATTCCATAATGTGAGAGAGTTGTGTTTTTGTTGTTGTTGTTTGTTTGTCTTTTCTCTGTGTAAGAGGTAGATGGAAATTTCTGACATTATTTTATCTAGGCCAAGGTGGTGCAAGCAATTTTTCAGTTCCCTGCAGCCTCTAAAAAGTTTAAGCAGGGTTTATCCTGTCAACAGACAATTTAAGCATCTTGCTCCCTGGTCAGTGTCACAACAATCCATGCTGCACCATAATCTTCTTTAGAGTCCTAGGGTCATTGTTAGGATCTGTGATTCTATGTCTGCTATTATTACAGCTTTTTAGTTAACATTTAAATGCCTTATTCTACAGATCTCTGTACTATTAGAAGTCTATCTAGGTATATCTAAATAAAAAACTTTGTTTCAGTTACTTGTTTTAACCTTAATTATTTAGAACATGTATAGGTGACAGAGTGAGTTTTATCCCTGTTATTAATCATTAATACTTAGCTTGATTATAACCAAGAGTTAACTGATAATGATGGATACTAACTTGTGTTTCCTTCACATTTTATAACAGATTAAACAGCTTTTATAAAATTAGAACTTTGTATTATCAGGTTTACCTTTAAAAATACTGATTTTAATTTGAAACTACTTTTAGGAAACATGAACCATCTATCTGACTCAATTTATCTAAATAGCTTATGCTTGCCTAATTTAACATAACAAAATGCATTGCCTTTTGTATCATAAAAAATGAGCATCTCATCTTTTGGTTAGTATATAGAGCTAATGGCTGTGACCTTCAATTTTAGACCTTGATTTAAGTACAGACATTAACAATATAATAAAGCACCAATATCTTGTAACCTTATAAATTTGAACATTTAAATCTGTTTTTAAAAACAATTACACATCCTGCAAGGTCTTGTACCTTATCAAAAATAAAGCACCATTTAGTTTATGACTTTAAACCCCTTATGACATGGGTAACTGTTAAATTTATGCTAATTTCTAGTGTTACTAATTGTATCCTTTAAATAGTTTGAATTTTTAAAGGTTTAGCCAAAAGCCGTATATTAATATCATGTGGCTTAAGTGAACATCTTATTTATGTATTTAAATCCTGAGTGTACTTTCTTACTCTGATGACTTCCCCTGAGCGTCTCTGTACCCTCTGCACTCTTAACTCTTGGCCCATTTTTCTGCTTCTGTAGGGTACACCAGCTCTCCTTTCTTGATGCTTAATATGAATAAGGAGGAAACAAATAGGCTGAATCGATGTTTATTCAGGGAGAAATAACTTGCTATATAGAAATAGGACTACTAGCAGTTCCTGGTCCCAAGGATGCCTCCAGATGTACTCCTGTCCTCATGCTGCAAGCAATAGAGCTCTTAGAGCCCCACTTCAAACTTAGTTCCCCCAGGTTACTCCTGTTCTGTCTCCACCCCAATTGGCATGGTCTATGCCACAGATGCAAAAAAGTGAATATCTCACCAAAATCTCCATTTAGTCTAAAGAAAATATTTAGACTTCATATAAAAACTATATACAAAACAGTGAATAACAAGTGTGCTCTAAGAAAAGGAAAAGCGAGACATATAAACTTAAGGCCTAAATATCTAGTACTAGGATGAAGTCAAAACAGGGATTACAAAGTGTTGTCCAAAGCTGAAAAGCTTAAGTCTACTAAGAAATATAGCTGACTAGGAAGAGAGAATAATACTTGTGATAATTTAATCTTGAAACTCATCAAAGACCTAACAAGTAAAATAGCAATACTAGGGGGTAGGGAGGAAGTGTGGGTGGCCAACTTCAAAAGGTGCAGAAAGGACAGAAACAGCTACCTGGATAGTCAAGGTCTCACCTCAAGGTTGGTATAACCAGTTTTTGCTAAGGCCTAGAGTACCTGAGAGACCAAAATAAAAGCAAGGAGGTAAAAGGCTGTCTTACCCTGACTTGGCAGGGTTCAGCAGTCTTCTAAGGACTGAAATCTACTCAGCATTCTTTTTTGATTATCTGATCTTCAATCACAAAACTTTCTAGAGACTTCATTGAATCAGTATGTCTCTTGCTTTCTCCACCTACAAATGATTCCATATTTTTAATATTCTCATTCTTAGATATTATCTGAATGGCATGTAAACTGCCTTCCAGAAACAAAGTTCTATCTGATAGCTTTCCATTATCCTCAGACATGGAACGGATTCTGCTAGTCTTTCCATGGGATGTTCCAATTTTTTAAGATTATTAGCAGCTTCGTTCACCTAGGAATTAGCTGTTTGTGAAAGCATGTTAATGCAGTGCACTGTTTCTGTTTTGGTTATTGAAGCATTTGACATAGAACAAATTCTGTTTTCTAGTGGGGTCATTTTTTATGTTTCATGTTTTGTATTCTAGATGTCAGCTCTCTATTTGCATCTCTAATATTCTGAATCTTTTCTCATCAGGTTGATATCCATTGCCTTTACAAAAAAAAAAAATAATAATGTATATATTGGTTAAGCCATGATTTTCTTCTGTTAAAATACCTTCTATATATGAAGTAAAGGAATTTCTAAAGTCTTGCATCATAAGATTATCCACCCTAGGTTTGGAACAATTGATCGACATATTTTATCATCTTAAATTGCTTGAAGAATATTGCATTTACCTTAGGTGTAATTCTGCTGTCCTTGAACTTTTGACAGTTTTAGTTGTTGAACTCAGCTTGTGGTGGTAATGCCTGTGGTTTCCCACCAAATCGCATCCTGCAGCAGACAATACTTCTAATGTTGGTCCCTGAAGAATAGCTCTTAACAAACTAAGGCAAGCAAAATTTTGTTAAATGAGTGAGTGAAAGGAGCCTTGTGCAAATTCCAGGGACCCCAGGGCTAACAGGTGTTGCCTCTTAATGGCGCCTTTGGGCAGCAGGAAACACACCATGTGGGCAGGCGCCATGTGCGCCACAGCTGCAAATGCAAAGTGGGGAATTGGCAAAAGATGAGAAGCAGTGCGAGCCTTTCTCAGGGCTGAGGTGGGGGGGTAAAGTTGTAGGACAGAGGCAAATGTCCCTCAAGGCTGTGGTATGGCTACCTGGTTAGGCAAGGAACCCCCTGCCCATTCGGGAGGGTGTGGGAAGCGAGCAGTGTCTGCCGCCTTGGTGAATACCAGCTCCGGTAAAAATCCAGATTCTGCTTCTGACACCAGATATTGATGTTCGATAAGGATCAGGGGAGAAAAAAATGGGCTGAATATATGTTTATTCAGGGAAAAATAACTTACAACATAGACAGATGAACTCCAGCAGATTCCTGGTCCCAGGAAGCTGTTCCCTGTGC
Source organism: Phodopus roborovskii (assembly GCF_943737965.1). NCBI lineage: Eukaryota > Metazoa > Chordata > Mammalia > Rodentia > Cricetidae > Phodopus > Phodopus roborovskii. The sequence continues at coordinate 10,219 of NW_026125858.1, read as the reverse complement.
TGCAGTCAAGAGAGCTCTCCAAGTATCCTCTCAAAATTAGTTCCCCTGGGTCACATCCTGTGTCTCCACCCCCCCAATGGGCGTGGTCTATGCTGCAGGGATGGACAAGGAGATTATCATACTACAAATACTGAATGCTCCATTTAATTCATATGTCAAACTTTAGTCAACCAATGGTGGGGCAATGGCAGAGGTGTTCTATTAATATGTAGAAAGAGCAAATAGGAATCCCTTCCCCTAACACTAAAGACACTCCATAACTGTACATATTATCTGCCTTAAGGAACCGCATACTTGCATGTATTCCCTGTCTGAAGGGTGTGCATAAGCCTGTATTCGCCCAAATATATTGCTTTTAGATAGGAGATATTCACCAAAAAGGCCCAGACAACCTATAGTAGGGAAAATAATATATTAGGGACAATAGTTGTTATTTGAGCTCTCTGTACCCATGACAACTTGGAATGGGTTCTCATATAGGATTTCAGATGGGTAAGGCAGGCAGAATGTTTTCCAGAACTGTCAAAGCCACTCAGGGAATCTACTTGGTGGCAGTGCACATGTTTAATATCAGAACTAAAGAGGCTGTCAGTAATCAAAAATGAAATACAATAATAAAACAAAATACATAAGGAAGAACCAGATTCACCTTAATATGGGTCTCACCATTTGGTGTTATCCTGCATGTATTAAGGGTATTGAAGGAGGAGGCTCTCCTTCTGTTGCTGCTTTCCCTAGCTATGGGTACCAAGTTTATTACTTTACTAGCTTTAGAGCTTTCTTCTTTGACTTGACAAGTATAATGATGACCAGGTGAGACATCCATCCTGATGAATTTAACAACTGCTGTAGTCTTCACATATCCATTGTTAGGCAGCCATTTTTTAACCACATGGACCACAGCCCAGAGACATTATAATAAATCCATGTATTACATGTATGTGCAGAGATTCATCCTACCATCTCTGTTCATGCAGAGAACCTCAAATAATGCAGTTAATTTCTTGCTTTCTTTGATTTTTAACCTGGTACTGAACATGTGTTGACTAACAATATTGCTCAAAAATACAAACTTCCTAGTTTCATTCCTCTCCAACTCTTCAACTGTCTAGGAAGACTACTGTGTTCATTACTATGCATTTTCCAACCATTTACTCTGAGTTTCAAGGCTAAAACTCCTATATTCTTAGGAGCCATCATCCAGCTTCAGGAGGAGAAAGAGCTACTATCTCCTTTGTCATCTGGATCCTGCTTCTCTTTCCTGATTTTAAGTGCAGTGTTCTGGAAAAAGAGCAAATTCAGTTCACCTGAACTATGTAAAAATTATCTCTTTTTTTGTATCTGTATATGTCTCTGTAGGAGCTTGGCTGCAAATCATGTCAAAAGAGAAACTCCTGATTTACAAACAGCCCCCTAGGCCCATCCTCATATCATATAAGAAGTCATTCCTCAGCTGCTTAAGAGGGAACTATTGATTGGTCTGCCAGATGGTCCAGTTTTCTTCTAGAGAAAATCCTATTTCAGCCAGATGGGCAAGATGAGCACAGAGGAGAAGGGTTTGAAAAGGTAAACACTGTTGTGTTGAGGGGTTGACTGAGTAAGAAAGTCATCTGTTTTGGTCCTGACTCATAAAGAAGGAACATAGCTCCTTCTCAAACCGCCACAATGAGCTTAGCAGATTCAGTATCGTCCGGGGACCTTAGACTTAGACCCTCAGGTATTGAGAATTAAGCAGATGCTGTCTTTTAACATAATGAAGATGCATAGGAGAGAATGTAATTGTCAGGAATCCAGAGCCTTGGTGGAGGGGTTGCTTCATATCTTGTGAACACTACTCTTCCACCACATGGAGCTGTGGTTATAGGTCCAAAGGAACTGAGGGCATACAGTAGTTCCCTAGATGGCCCAGTTTCTCCTCATGATGCAATGTGTGAGTAGCCTTCTCATGAGCTGGTCAAATTGAAAGATAACTCCTCCTGACTTTCTAAAATTCTGCCATTTCTTCCATCTCCCCTGAAAGTAGGGAACAGGAAGCTATTCCTGATAAGAAGCTTACTTACAATAAGACATACTTTAAGCAAGATATCCCTACCCCGGGTTTTATCTTTTCTTTGTTTTGCCTTCCACTTTCCCTCATCTTCACACACCTCTACCCCAAGACCTTTCAGTGAAGTGTGAACGTCTGTTTCATGTCACTTAACTCATGTACTATTAAATAATCAGGTAGAATTTTTTTTTGTTGTTGTTGAAGTCTTCAATTGCCTTCCTGGCCTTACTTGCTGTTTTTTATTACTATTTGAATTCTTCAAGTTTCAGTTGTAATCTGACCCTGAAAGAATTTAAAAAATGGCAGTATCTATGTAATGCAAAAAGTTCATTTTAGACTTTGTTGTGGTGGTGCTTGCCTTTAACCCCAGTACTCAGGATACACAGGCAGGCAGATTTCTGTGAGTTTGAAACAAATGTCATGATCACAGCTAGTTTCACTACAACTGAGGCTATTGCACAGGAACCCCTGTCTCAAAATCCCCCAACATATTCTTTAGGTTATGTCCCATTTTCCCATTAGCCAGAAAAAGATGGCATGCTATCATTAAAAAGAGATTTTTTATTTATCTCTTAAGTTTATGGAGTTATTTCTCATTGGAAAGGGTAACCATAGAACAGCTGCACTTCCAGCTTTTTAGAATTATGTTTCTGAGACAGGCTCACTATTTATGACATAGGTGTCCTTTTCCCAGTTTGTTGCTTCTCTTGATTATTCCTTCTTAAATAAATGAATGTATTCCTTCAGTACATGCTTTAGACCAAGTATCTTAAACACTTTATTTGTGGATACCAATTATTTTTAGAAATATTTAATAAACAGACCTCATTAATCTGTAACTCTGCAATTTGGATTTAAAATATGACCCACTCCAAAATCACAAATGATCTAAAAATGCCAGAAGATGAAAAATTATGTCCTTAGAGATTTAAATTTTACATTTATGTCATGGAGTAAAATATCACTGCATTTACAGGAAAACAAAAAATTCATGAGTAGCATGTTTTCTGCCATCAGACTAGAGTAAAATGAATACTTTTCTGAGTGTATTGCAAGGGGAAACAGGCTAGGTAATCAGTGCTTGCTACCATCATGAAAAAAGGCCCTGCTTCAGGAAACATGATGGTTTGAGTGTGATTGGGCCAATGATGTTACAGGGAGTAGTACTATTATAAGGTGAGGCTTTGCTGCAGTTAGGTTTGCATTTTGGGAAGAAGAGCATCACTGATGATGGTCTTTCGGGTTTCCATGTTCTAGAAATGAGCAAGTATGTAAGATGACCTCTCTGGCCTGTGTATCAAGATGAAACCAGCATCACATTCTTCTTCCAATCATGTTTTCTTATTATAACAATGGACTGGACCCCTGAAACTGTGAGTGACTGCAATTAAGTGGATTCTATATAAGATCTCTCTTGGATAGTATAGTGGTGAATATCTCATCCCTGCCTGTCATTGGTGAGACCAGGGTTGGGTTCCCTGACTGGGGAGAGTACTACTTAGGAGGCAGAGTCAAGCAGATTTCTGTTAGTTGGAGACCAGACTATATATAAAATTAGTTCCAGGACAAACTCCAAAGCCACAGAGAAACTCTTCTCAAACAACAACAAGTCTTTTGGAATTTGTTTGTGTATATACACAGCAATAAAAAAAAAAAAAAAATCTTAACTAATGCATATTAGGTGATTGTGTTTTTTAAATACTCAGGGTGCATTAATTTATGTCAGGGTGAATGAAGACAGACTAGATTAGGGTGTGATCAAAATTTTGCAAGTTTATATTGAGTTCGGCCATGGCAAACAAGGTTAGGTCAATGAAAATTGCATGGGATCACATTTAATCGTGCCTGCACTACACCGGCTGAGAAGAAACTACTGCAAATCCTTCATGATGAGGCTTTGATGTTCATTGAGAAGCAAATACAGATCATTTATTGATGGTTTACCAACCCCTGTGGCTGGTATTGGGGACTGCAAATAAAGAGAGGAATATGAAAGAATTGAGTTCATTTAAGAACTTTAATTTTGCTGTAGACACTGTGAGAAAGAGGTGGGGGAGACAGAAGAACACGATAGCAATTTCCCTGGTTTCATTGGTGGAAAATTAGCAGTGTAATCAATTTTAGATGATGTACAAAATGCCTGACTCTCCATTTCTTTGTGTCCATCCACAGACAAGAGTAACCCATAATCTGGATAATGGACAGATGCAAATGAAACCAAATTGCAGGCCCTCTTGTAGGAGCTCCAATGTAAACCACTGTCACAGCATGATGCATGTCTAGGCTTCAGAGCTTGAAGAGCAGCTCTAACTAGCTGTCATTGCTATTGGGATTTTGAGGAACCATGTGACTTGTGCTGATCAGGTCAATGGGCCTTTGAGCCTGAGCCTACCTGTATAAATGTTCCCTGAGGAGAACGAGATAGCCATATCAGTATCCATACCATCGTGGTGGTGTAAAACTTTATTCCAAGAACTTGGGAGGTAGAGGCAGACAGATCACTGTGAATTCTAGGCCAGGCTGGATTTTCAAAGAAAATTCCAACCTACAGAGAAACCTGTTGGAAACCAAATCAAACCAAAAGAAAACAAAAAGAGAAACAAATATTGCTTTCCCTGTGTGCATCACAGGCTTGCTTTTGCATGTTTTGGAACACACAAGGGAGAAACTGTAATTTTGGCTTGGAATTTAGGAATATGGCTCCACATTCAGGTTTGTCTTACATGTGCCACATACAATTTAAAACATCAGGGGAATGGAGATGGGGATCTTCCTTCAGCAAGATTTGACCAGAGTGCTTTTATCTTTCAACACGTTTCAACCTGGAAAGTTGAAATCAAATAACATTCTTGTACTTAAGACATAATCTTCCTTGCTATAGGATATCTGAGCCTTGAAGGTGACTTCTCCCATCTAAATATCAATATGTCTGGGCCCAGTCAGTTTTATACACACCCTTCAGGAGGGAGTAAGTGCAGCTATACAGTGCCTGAAGGCAGTGCCTGAAGTTATGGAGTGTGGTTAGTATTATGTAAAGAATTCCTATTGGCCATTTATATATATTAATAGAAATCCTCTGGCATTGCCCTAACTTTTGGTTGATGACTTAAGTTTAATGAATAAATAAAATGGAGCTTCATTTTTTAAAGGACCACGAAATACCATCATACTTGAAGAAATATTTTACAGGATCCACACAAGAAAGTGAAGCCATGTGGATCCTACTGAGTCTATTCCTTTAATAGTTTTAGAGAGCATTTCTTTGAAATACTGTGTTGTTGAAGACCAGCTGAGACATTTAGACTCATAAACCAAACAACTACAGAATTTTTCAAATTTCCCATTGTTAGGCAAATATTAAGTGAGAAGCCCTCAGCTTGAGACAGCCCAATAGTCCACTTTCAAGAAAAACAGAGGGCTGTATTCTTCCATTCCTGCTCAAGTAGAGTACATTGAATAATTCTGTTCTCTGATTTCACCTGCCCAATGTGGAAGTTGAGCTGGCTTACTATAGTGCTCATAGAGGCATTCTCTCCCAGACACTTTCTCTGAATATTCAAGTTACCATGAAACAACACTTTTTATTATCATTCATTTCTCAAAATTTGGACACTAACTTCAGGATTAAAATCACAATGCAATGGAGCTATCACCCAGGTGTCTGTCTGGGACAATATATCATCTTGTTTGTGATATGGTCCTTTATTTTTTTTCATGGTTTTCTGAGGTGCCTGTGGAAACCAGGTAAATACTACCCACAATACGATCTCTGCAAGAATCTATAGAACAGACACCTTTTATGCCCAAAGTCTCCTTATTTTTTTAATATTCTGGACAGCATGATCTACAGATAGAGTTCCAGGATCAGCCAGTATTGAAAATCTGTGTTGGAAAATCGATAAAGTAAAAAAAAAAAAATTAATTAATGAGAAAAAATTCCACTACAAATATCGGAATGGAGTAGTAATAGTTATAGTTGTAATCACAATAATCATCCTCCTCCTCCTCATCATCATTATAATAATAACTAAGATTCTGAATTGTCCAGCCTTGTCCACAAAGTGTGTTCCAAGACAAAAAGTACTACACAGCCAAACCCTGTCCTGAAAAACCAAAATAAATGAATGAATAAATAAATAAGAATATAAAAGAAAAAGAAATGCATGTTTATACTTTGTCTTTAAGAACACTTAACCATTGGGGAATTACTCTTGTCACCCAAGCCTCACTAGCCAATCAGGGAATCAGGGCCCCAAAGGCTAACCCTAAGGTTTTTCAGAAATTTCCTGGAGCCATGTTGGCAGGCTTGATTTTATAGCACAACAGGCTCTACTGGATTGGTTGAGCAAAGCAGCGAGTACTGCTATAAAAAAAAAAAAAAAAAAAAAAAAACTGTGAAGGGCATGGATGAGCAAGGAAGACATAGAATGATAAACAAGGGAATGCTATCCTAAGATTAAGAGGATGGTATTTGGAGGCAGAGAGTCTGGTGAGCTGGGGCTTCCCTGGAGGATGGTTGAAAATCTATTGAGTCATTCAAATTTGTGAGGTCCCATGTCTTCCTAGAAGCTATAGATCATGGTGCAAAATATAATACTTCTACTTTTGGGCTGAATCTGAGGATTGATTTTAATCAGGGAGCATTGTGTATGGAAATGTCTGTAGGGTCAGCACCAACATGCTTTTCATGAATATGGAAGGCAAGTTGCAGAACATGGAGAGTTCCAGTTTGTTCAGTGCATTCAAGATGATCTTTCTTTTTAATTTTATATAACTAAGTCCATTTAAATGAAAACAAACATTTAGACAGTATTTGGGAATTTGGACGTTGTTCTTTCAAAACTACTTACTGCTTGTAAGGGGCGCTGTCATCGGGGATTCTAAGAAGATGGTGAAATCATGGCTGAAGTCTGTAAGGCTGTTTGGTCCAGCTGTTTTGAATTTAGGATCACCTGGTATTCTGTTTCAGGTGGTTTTGCTTGTTCAAACCACATTAGCCCTAAAGGAATCCACAGCTTTTCATTTTCTGTGGAAACAAAATAAAAACCTTTTCCCCAGTAACTTGTCCTTGAACTTAAATTTCGAGTCTAAGCATTTTTTTTTATTTAATATTTTACATGTTGATCCCTTTCCAGTTCCATCTCTCCCTCCCTTCTTTCCTTCTTCCCTCCCTCCCATTTACTCTCTTGCCCTTTCACATGCACCCTAACCACCCTCCCATCTCATCCCCACAACCCAATTCAATGTGTAGGGGAATGCCATCACATTGGGGTCATGTAGATCTGACAGGTCATGTGAAGTAGGGACTAGGGCATCTCTCCTCTCTCTAGATTAAGGTATTTACCCTCCATGGAGGATGTGTTCGCAAAGTCCTTTTTGTACACCAGGGATACATCCTGGCTACACTGTCTGAGATCCTTTAGACTGCTCAGTCCTTCTGCCTGAGACCCATATTCAGGGGGGCCTGAGTGAGTTCCATGCTTCCTTCCCAGCTATCAGTCTGGAGGTCCGTAAGCTCCTCCCTGTTCAGGTAAGCTGTCTCTATGTGTTTCTGCAGTCTGGTGTTTCTGTCCTCTCCATCTGCATCTGGGTTGTAGTTCTACTCCGTGTTTATGTATGGGTGTTTGCTCCTGTTTCCAACAGGCATTAGTTGAGGAATCCATGGATAAGTTAGTTGTTGATCTCACTATCCGGGAAGGGCATTTATGGTAGTCCATCCATGGAAGCTCATATTGTTAGTTGGCTGCACTCTTGTAGTTCTCTAGACCTTTCTTTGTGTTCAGTTTTATCCTCAAAAAATATTGGCTCCCTCTTTTATGTCTCTCTCTCTCTCTCTCTCTCTCTCTCTCTCTCTCTCTCTGTCTCTCTCCTGTTTTCTATTCCTAACTGGGCTCAATCTTCCTGGTTGCATGTGTTTTCCTTTCTTCCCTCTCATTTTCTCTTACTGCTCTCTCCCTTCACTGCCCCCCCACTTCCACTGTGCTCTGGGGGAATTGTCCCTTCCCGGTTCTGTGATGGACTTTATATGAATCTTTAGAATACACCACTGGTGGTGGGGAATTACAGGCCGGTGATCCTTTGATCTAGGTCTAAAATCCATATATGGGTGAGTACATACTATACTACTTTTTTGTGACTCGGTTACCTCATTCAGGATGGTTTCTTCAAGTGCTATCCACTTGTCTGCGAATTTCCAAGATACCATTATTTTTTTTTTTTTCTGCAGAGGTAGTGTTCCATTGTGAGATGTGGCCACATCTTCATTATCTATTTCAATTGAGGGACATCTAGGTTGCTTCCAGGTTCTTGCTATTACAATAGTGCTGCTATGAACATAGTTGAACAGATGTCTTTGTTGCCTGGATGTGGATCCTTTGGGTATATGCCTAAGAAGGCTTGACCGATCCTGTGGTAAACTAATTCCCATTTTCCTGAGGAACCGCCATACTGATCTCCAAAATGGCTGTATGAGCTTGCACTCCCACCAGCAGTGGAGGAGGTGTTCCCCTTTCTTCACATCCTTTGCAACATGAGTCATCATTGTTATTTCTAATTTTAGCCATCTGGCAGGAGTAAGATGGTATCTCATCATTGTTTTGATTTACATTTCCCATATAGCTAAGGATGTGGAGCACTTAATTAAGTGTCTTTCAGCTTTTTTGATTTCCTCTATTGAGAATTCTTTCTTCTGTTCTGTACCCCATTTTTTAATAGGGTTATTTGGTGTTTTGTTGAATGGTTTCATGAGTTCTTTGTATATTTTGAGATCACTTCCTTTGTCAGATATAGGATTGGTGAAAATCTTTTCCCTAGCCTGTGGCTTCCTTGGTCAGGTGGACTGTGTCCTTTGCCTTACAGAAGTGTCTAAGTTTGAAGAGGTCCCATTTATTAATTGTTGTTTCCTGGGTTTCTCAGCTCCCAGGGTGGTCTCCTATACCTGTTTCTTCTAGAATATCTCTACTTTCTTCTAAGAGGTTTTATGGGGCTGGATTGATGTTGAGGTCTTTTGATCCACTTGGACTTGAATTTTCTCCTACCAGTTTCTTCAAGAATTTTCCTACTTTCTCTTCTAAGAGGTTTAATGGGGCTGGATTGATGTTGAGGTCTTTGATCCACTTGACTTGAATTTTCTGCATGGCGACAGTTATGGGTCTATCTGCAGTCTTCACACACTCTCATTTCATTTTGCCAGCTTTTGTTGAAGATGCTGTCCACTTCCCATTGTATAATTTAGATGTTTTTTTCGAAAATCAGGTGTTCATAGGTCGTATGGAGTTAATATCAGTATTTTCAGATTCGATTCCAGGTTTGTCTACCTGTCTATTTTTATGCCATTACCAGGCTGTTTTTCAGAACTACAGCTCCATAGTAGAGCTTAAAGTCAGGGATGCTGATGCCTCCTGAAGTTCTTTTATTGTATAGGGTTGTTTTGGCTATCCAGGAGTCTTTTGTTTTTCCATGTACAGTTGATTATTATCCTTTCAAGGTGAGTCAAGAAGAATTGTGGTGGGATTTTTAATGGGGATTGCATTGAATCTGTAGGTTGCTTTTTGTAAGATTGCCATTTTTACTATGTTTTTCTACCTAACCAAGCACATAGGGAGATCTTTCCATCTTCTGGGTAATCTTCTTTATTTCTTTCTTTAGAGTCCACAAAGTTCTTATGTATATATTCTTTTACTTGTTTGGAAGCGTTACACCAAGATACTTTATGTTGCTTGTGGCTATTGTAAAGGGTGATGTTTCTCTGATTTCTTTCTCTGTCTCTTTGTTGTCTGAAAAATTAGGGCTACTGATTTTTTTTTTGAGTTTATCTTGTATGCTGCTAGTTTGCTGAAGGTGTTTTTCAGCTGTAGGAGTTCCCTGGTAGATTTTATTGGGTTGCTTATAAACTAGCATATCTTCTGCAAACAGAGACAGTTTAACTTCCTCCTTTCCAATTTGATCCTTTTGATCTCCTTTTGTTGTCTTATAGCATTAGCTAGAACTTCCAGTATGATATTGAAGAGATATGGAGAGAGAGGGCAGCCTTGTCTGTTCATGAGTTTAGAGGCTTAAGTTTTTTCTCAATTCAGTTTGATGTTTTCTGTTGGCTTGCTGTATATTGTTCTTATTATGTTTAGGTATGTTCCTGTTATCCCTGACCTCTCTAAGACCTTTATCATGAAAGGG
>NW_026125857.1:170000-217500 GCF_943737965.1 Phodopus roborovskii | reverse complement strand
GACTATAGAAGAAAGTGTTAGATCCCCTGGAACTGGAGTCCCAGATGGTTGGGAGCCATCATGTGGGTATAGGGTATTGAATCCAGGTCCTCTGTAAGAGCAGCCAGTTCACTTAACTACTGAGTCATTGGGTTCTAGACGGCCAATTCGGGTTGTAATGCAAGCAATTTCACCCACTGTGCAATCTCCCCAACTCTCTCTCTGTCTCTCTCTCTCTTTTTTTTTTTACATTGACTTTAGTTGTCATCTGAGAAACATTTGCACAATCAAAGGCCCAAAGGCCACGAATAGTTTTCCTCTAAGAAGGTTATCACAAATAGAGGTTCTTTCCTCCTACTATGTGGGTTTTCAGGATTGAACTCAGGCTTGGCAGCAAATGACTTTACCCACGGGGCCCTTTTACTAGTTCCAAGTTAATTCTTCTAGATGTGGAATGCAGTTTTCTAATTACCAGTTCTTGAAATGACTACTTTTCTTTCCTTTAGCTGATTAACATAAAGTCAGAAAGTGTGAGGCCTCCAATTTGTTTTTTAGTTTCAAAACCATTTTGGAATACTCTAGATCCTTGAATGTGTGGACAAGTTTTATATCATCTGCCTGTATTTCCTTTTCTCTTCTATTTATTTATTCATTTATCCATCCATCTATCTATCCATCCATCCATTTTTTTTTTCAGGCAGGCTTTCATTGTAAAGTCCTGAATGGCCTGGAACTTTGTATGTAGAGCAGGCTAGCCTTGAACATGCAACAAATCCTTCTACCTCTGCTTCCTGACTTTTGGGATTACAGGTGTATGTCACCATGTCTGTCCCCATTTCTTAAAAACAGCCAGTTAAGATCTTTGCAGGGACTGTGCTTAATTTACAGATTACTTTGAGGAATGGTGTTCTCTTACTAACAAGCTTTGAATCTGTGAACATGGTTATCTTTCCACATTCATACATCTTTAATTTCATTCTATCTTGCTTTTATAGTTTTTTAGCATATGTGTCTTATACCACTTTGGTTCAATTTTTTTTGCCCCAAGTTTTTTATACATTTCTTGTTCAAAGTAAGGTCTCATACAGCCTAGTCTTTCCTTAAATTATGTAGCTCTGAACTCCTGAGCCTCCTGCCTCTTCCTTTAAGTGCTGGGATACACTTCTAGATGCTATTATGTATGTAATGCTTTTTAAATTATTTGTGCCAGTCATGGTGACGTACACCTTTATTCTCATGTTTAGAAGGCAGAGGCAGTTAGACCTGTGAGTTTCAGATCAGTGACTGCTACAATGAGACCCTAACTAAAAAATCGTGTGTGTGTGTGTGTGTGTGTGTGTGTGTGTGTGTGTGTGTGTGTGTGTGCTCGCCTGCTTGTCTGTATGTGTCCTACATGCATATTGGTGTTTGTAGAGCCCAGAAAAGAATGTTGCAATCCTGATTTGGATGATGGGAACCAAACCCAGGTCCTCTGCAAGAGCAGGAAGTGCTCTTAACTGCTGACTCTGACTCTCCCTCTCTCCCTCCCTCCCTCCCTCCCTCCCTCCCTCCCTCCCTCTCTCTCTCTCTCTCTCTCTCTCTCTCTCTCTCTCCACACACACCTTTTTGAATTTCAGTTGTTCTTTTTTCTCTATTTCCTTTTCTTTCTTTCTTTCTTTCTTTTTTTTTTTTTTTTAAGACATGGTCTCACATAGCTCAAGCTGACCTCAAACTCACATTAGTTGAGAATTCACATAGCTCAAGCTGACCTCAAACTCACATTAGTTGAGAATGACCTTGAACACTGGTCTTTCTGTTCCCACCTCTGGGCACCCCCACACCCAACAGAATTGTCTTTTTAATTTGGCTTTGGAATAGTCCTTGCTGGTGCATAGAAATATAATTAGCTTTTAATATTTATTTTGTATCTTTCAACTTTTCACAGTTTGTTTTTGAGTCCTAATAATTTCTTAGTGGATTTCTTACAATTTTTGTTATACAATGTCATATCTTCTATGAATAGTGATATTTGTACTTCTTCCTTTTGGGTCTGAACACCTTTATTTCTTTTCCTGTGCTACTTTATCAGGATAGAACCTGTAGTATATATTGAGTAGAAGTTGTAGAAGCAAGTGTCTTGTTTTGCTTTTTCTCTTATAAATGGACTTCAGTTTTGAGGCAATTTCCTTATACTGCTAGTTTGTCAAGTGGTCTTTTATTTGTTTGTTTTGTTTGTATTAAGTTACAAAAGATGATGCATTTTTGCCAGTTGGCTTTGGGAGGCAGAGGTAGGAGGTTCTGAGTTCAGGGTAATCCTCAGCTACATATATGTGCCCCCTGTGTATATGTAATGTTGTGAGTGTGCTTATGTATGTTAGTCAGCATTTGCAAATGGCTGTCAGAGGAAAACCTTGAGTTTTGTGCCTTGCATAACCCCTGCTATTTTGAATCTCTTTTACTATTTAATGCTACATACTGAAGGCCAATCCTACATGGAATTTCCAGGGATTCTTCTCTTTCCATCTCCCATCTTGCCAGAGGATGATTAAGATTATAGATGTGTGCTATCGTGCATAGCTTTACATAAGTCCTGGAGATTTGAACCCAGTTCCTCATGCTTGTATAGAAAGCATTTTACCCACCAAAGCCCCATCCCCACACCAGTTACCTTTGTGCATTTTATTCTTCTATTGAGAAGATCATTCATTTAGGCTCTATAATAGTGATACATTACATTGACTGATATTCATATGTTGCATCAATCTTTCATTCCTGTGATGAATCCCAGTGAGTTACATTTTATGTGTATATAGAATTTTGTGCGCATTTGTGATTTTTTCTTGAAGAATCTTTCATCACAGAAATGAATTACTCTGTCAGATTTTGATACATAATGTCAAATTCTTCTACAAAAAAATGCTCTAGCAACTTGTATTTCCACCAAAAACATAGAAAGTGTCCTCTTCCTTGTGTCCCTGTCAACATTGTGCATTATTTATCTTTAAAGTTTGCGAAAGTGACGGATGAAATAGTATTTTTTGCTATAGTTTATATTTCATGATTCCAAATGAATTTGGACACACTGTCACTCATTTATAGTTCATTTGTATTTCTTTTTTTATAAACTAAATCCATCTTTTTTATTTTCTCAAAAGAAGGATATTCAGCCAAGTCACAACTATAGAGAACATAGGAAAATGGTTCTTATTTTTAGGTAAAGTCACTAACGAGACTCTACAATATGCACAGGGTCTGATCATTTGAGCATGCCCTCTGGCTGGATTGTTTGACAAAAGCCATATGACTACTGGTCTGTGGAAGCTCTAGCCCAGGGACTTCCCCTTTATTCCCATTAGATACTTTTCTTCCATCGTCTTCTACCACTGTGCCCTGCGTAGGACACCCTTCCATCTTCATTTTGCAGAAATAGACGTGTCTTCTGCTTCTGTACCCAGCTTACTTTGTAAAAAAAAAAAAAAACCAACAAAAAACAAAAAAGTTTTGTTCATGAAAGGGTCATTGAATAAATATGTGATTCAAACAGTCTCCCTCAATCTCTCTCTTTCTCTCTCTCTCTTTCCTCTCCTCTCCCCTTCCTTCCATACTTCCAATATCAGCTTGCAGCAGCATGGATTTTCCATGCCCCACCCTCTTATTCATCCTGACTTCTTGAATCACACCATCTGCCTTGTCACCATAACAGCCCGGGTGCTCCCCCTAAAGTGAGGCCTGTGGGATGAATGGTTTGCCACTTCTCGGGACCTGATCTGCAGGGAAGCCACCCTAGAAGGAAGGCGCCTTTAACAATCCGTGTTCATGAATTAAAGTTAAATCTGTCACCTCCCTACTAGGAAAGTAAAAATAGGCCAAACACTAACTAATGGCACAATGGACTTGGCAGAGGTACTTGTGTGAAGTCAGAGTTCCTCTCTCTAGGCCTCTCACTATGTAGTGTTGGCTGGCCTGAACTCACTATGAAGTCCAAGCTGGCCTTGAACTCAGAGATCCATCTGTTTCTGCCTCCTGAGAGTGTTGGAATTAAAGTCCTGCACCACCACACCCAGCTAAGGAGTTGGAGAATGTCTCACGGCCCTTTTCCATCTGTTTCCACTGAGCAAAGCTTCCGCTCAGTTTGACTAGTAGGAAGACTAACAAGGGTTTTGGCATCCTTTTCTCTTTATTAGTTGAGCCAATGTGACACTCCTAATAATTCCAGAAGAGTAAATGTTCCATTACCCTGGCTGACCCAATCTTTCACTATGTTGCATTTCTCTAAACATTGAGCTTCAAGATATACACTGTAGCACGTATCTCGGTCGAGGCAGGAGGATGAGTTCCAGGCCAGTCTGGGGTCTGTTCAGGGAAGAGATGAGCATGAAGAGCTACTCTGCTTGGGGAGAAGAGGGTGGACGGATGTCTCTCTCAGTGGGTCACCATGCAAACTGCAGGTCCCAGGTTGCATGCTTGGGATGGGCAAAGAAAGCAGTCCACTAATAAGTAATGACTAGTCCTTGACTCCAACTCCAGCATTCCCAACTGGGGGGTTTTGGCAATGGTCGCGGGCACTGGTAGCCTTGATCTTGGGAATTGGGTGGCTGCAGCCCTTTCACCGGGGCTTTTACTCCTTTCCTGGCTACTGGGGTGCTGAGACTGCTGCCACCACAGCCACAGCCACAGCCACCACAGCTGCTGCTGCTGCTGCTGCTGCTGCTGCTCTGCCCTGTCTGTGCCTCTGTCACTTCCAGTTCCTACGTCTGTGATCCAGGTCCGGGTCATTGCTTTCCCACTGCTCGCCCGCTCTCTCCAGGCTTCTCTCCCTCCCGGGTTCTGGCTCCAGGCAGCAGAACTGGGTCCGGAGGTACCCTGTGGTCAGACTCCCACTGGCCACCAGCTCCCCTCCTGTAGCCGCCCCGCAGGGGCACGCCTCCCGCAGCTTGCAATCAGGAACTTGAGGGCAAGATTCTGACTTCCCTCTTCATTAAAATAAATAAATAAATACTCGAATACATAGAATCCCTTGCCTGGGAAGCGTGGAAGCTCGGCAAGGAGTTTGGAGACGGGCGCCCCCTCCTCACGAGTCCAGGAGCAAAGTTGCAGCCGCCCCTCCCCGCCGGCCATACCAGCAGGCTCTCCAGTTTCGCCCTGGTGGCAGCCACTCGGGCCAGGGTCCCAGCTCCATCTGGGGACAGCGCTTCCCGCAGCCTTGGCACGGGCTGGCGGCGCTCGGCAGCCCCGTGACTCGGAAGGGCGAGTCACTTCTAAGGAGGAGGCTGAAGGGATCCAGCAGCAGGAGGATAAGCCAGCCAAGCCAGGTGACCGGCCTGGGGAGCAAGGGGTCACGGGGAGGGGAATGTTGAGGGCCTGGTGCTGGGGGTCTTGTGGAGCCAGGGGAGGAGCCGCCCTTCCTCCGGGATTGACCGCCTAGGTCTGCAGCCCCAGCCGCTGGTCTGTTCTCTGCTAGGGCCTCTCCTTGGTGCACAGAGTCCCTGGGTACCCAGAGCGGGGAGGGGGGGGGGCAGGGCACAGGGTGAGGACGCGCCAAACTTAGGGGCGTGTTGTCCAGCTTCGGCCAGCAAGGATTGTAGCAGCAGACTGGATTTTGTCTTCTCTCCTCCCTGGAACCAGAGCAAACAGTCAACGGTAATGTTTTTGACATTAATTTGATGCTCTTTCAAGCTGGAGAAATTCTTGCATTGGGGAATGTTTGACACAGGTCTGTTACAGGAGTGCTTTTTGGATGGACTCTTACTTCTAAAGCAGCTGTGGTTCATTTCGAGTTTTCATTTTCCAGTCATTGAAGGACCCAACAGGTACTCCAGCTATTTCATTCCTTAGCTCTAGAGTAGGGAACCCTCAAGTTTATCTGTCTCAAATGTCTTTCTTCTCAATACTTTACATTTTCAGTTTGGTTTTGTTATTGTTTTTGAATGTAGGTGTACTCACATGATTTTCCCTCTTAATATGTAGTGGGAGTAAAAATATACTCAAATAATTTATTTTGCTAGGAAACTACATTTTTCAGTAAAAGCTTCCCATAATTCAAAACAGAATAGGATAGATTTCAGTTGATGTTTAAGTTTTTTAAGGGATTGATTTTAAAGGCAAGATTCTGAGGTCTAGACTGCTTTTATTACTTACATTTGCCTGGAAAAATCCAGTTTGTCCTTGAACTTCCTATCTTAAATTTGACATTGACCATGGTAAGAGGATCTCTGATGACATCATTTGCTCCAGCCACGGTTCAGTGTTCCACCACTGAGAGCACCTCTGTCCAAAAATGTAAGGCCTGGGCCTGCCCTTGGACTTCAGCAGATTTCTCTTAAGCAAAATATTATGCTACATGCCAGGCAATGCTGCAGTCCCTTCTTACATAAGCAAACTCCAGGCCCATGTGGCACAGGGGATGCTTGGAGCTGTTAAAAACAAGAGAGGGGCTGTTTCCATGTGACTTGCTGAAGGATGACTGAAGTTTTGAATACAGTAAATGGCCAGCTAATAATCTCACCTTGCATTTCTTTGGTGCTTAACTTTCTTTCATTTTTTTTTTCTTTTTTGGAATGCTTTCCACTTATTCAAACACCAACTTGCCGTGTCCTTACAAAGGGCATTTGAGAACAGGCATTTCTTCCAATTATCAAAGAAACAGAAAAGTTTGGTTAAGCAAAGCCATACTGCTTCAAGGAGTAGAGGCAAAAGGCTAACTCTGCTCCTGCTTCTAGCCCACATTTTGCTGTTTATTTTCGCTAAAGGTGACACTTTGTACCAATGTGATTTTTTGGAACATTGTATGAGTGGTTCATGTCTTCTTAACCAGTTGTTGTATTTTGGCTAGCTCTCACTTTGGCTCCTTTTGCTTGCATAGAGTCTGTTCTGTAGTTAGGGGTGAGGACAGGGTTTGGAGTTTGTATTTACCTCTCTGATCTCCCACTTTCCCAGTCATACTCAGGGATAGCAAGGGATGGGTAGAGTGAGCAACCGGGGCCTAGAAATTTCCAATCCTTATTTGACACTATCCACAGAGGATTATTTCAGTCTCTAGAAGCTGCTTCAGGAGGCAAACTGAGAGGGCATGTGTTTGGTTCACTTACAGCAATGTGTTTGTTCATTACTGTTGTTAGGAGCTCAGGTGCAAAGGAGGAAAGTCGCTGCTTACCACTTGTCCCCCACATGTTATGTTTTAGCCCTTAGCTGGCGGCTCTAAGTATATTATCTAACTTAATCCCCACAATAACCCCGAGAGGCAGATGACACTGCATCCATTACACAGTGCTGGACACTGAGGCTTGGAGAAGATCTAGACTCATGCCTCCTCCTGGCAGTGCAAAGCAGACACAGAATTGTCAGCTAGACCTCACTTCCTGTGTCACAAGCCATGCTGTGGCCATCAGGGAGCCACTGATGACACACAGAAACATGGAAATCCCTGGTTTTCAGACATGACTATTCATTAGAAGCGTCTGAGGTACTTTTAAAAGCACAAGTATTAGATAGATTCTGACTTGATTATTCTGCAATGAGGCCTTTGCATTGGTATTGAAAATGTTTTAGTCCGTTTAGTAACATGAATTTTAAGAAATTGGAAATAATCTAAATGTTTGTGCTGATCAATCCCCACAAACTGATACACCCATATAGTCTTAACTTTGACTAATTAGCAGAATATTATCAACAGATTTAAGTACTCTAGTGTGCCTTCCCAGTCTTGATTGCTCACCTACTCTACAAGAATAGGCTGTTGTAGTTTTTCCTGTCTATATAAGTTGGATAGTAAAGTGTGTAATTGTTTTTTATAAAATTTCTTCCACTAAGTAGTATATTTGAATGTTGTAGGTACTATTATTTAATTATTTTTACTGCTGAGTAGTATTCCATTGTATGGATGTGCCAAGATTTATTTTTCCTATTCACTCACTGACCATACACTTAGAGTGTTTCCGCTTGTGTGTGTGTGTGTGTGTGTGTGTGTGTGTGTGTGTGGTTGTTGTTGCAATGAACAATGTTTCCATAGTGTGTATATGTTGCAGTTGTTGTTGTTGTTGCAATGAACAATGTTTCCATAGTTATATTTCCATAGCTATAGGTTGTTGTTATTGTTGTTGCAATGAACAATGTTTCCATAGTTACAGAGCTACCTGGTCGTAGGGTATGCATCTATTCTGCTTGAGAAAGTACCTCCTGAAAGGTTACTGAAGGGACCAAGCATTTTGAAGATGTGTTTTGAAAACTATACAAGGAATTCTGTCGTGCATCTAGGGGTGAGAAGCGCTTCTCTAGTTTATTCACGTTTTAGCTATCTAGCCATTTCAAGCATTTGCCATCTGGCTGAGACCACAAAGAACAATAGACTAAAATGAGTGTAGTGACACAAGTCTATGGCTCCAGGCCTTGGGAGACTGCAGCTCAAGGATTGTTGAGTTGAAGGGAAGTCTGGACTACATAGTGAGTTTTAGGCAAGTCTAGCCTACAGAGAGGGAGAGGCAGAGGCAGAGACAGAAGAAGAGGGAACTTCTGGGTTAGGTAATTTATAAATATTCCCTCATAATCCCTTACACAGATTCTTTTATAATCTTTCTTTGTTATTATTGTGATTATTAGTGTGTTTACATGCACAAATGCCATTGCATATGTAAGGAAGTTAGAGGACAATTGTCAGGACTTACTGTGGTGGTTTTCATATATCTTTTGGATTGTCTTGAAAGTCCTTACAGGTAGAGACCAAAGATTCTTCACCCTACAATCCTAGTCCTTGGGATGGAGCAAGGTTCCTAACAGGTGCTCACTATTTTTCCCTAACTAAATGGTTGCCCTGTGGAATGGCTGAATTGTTACAAAGGACGGGATCGTCTTTGCACTGAGACTCCCTTGCTTTGTTACTAGGAGATTGCCTCAGTCTCCCACTCAGAGATGAATTACTTTTACTTAGCTAAGCATGTGAGCATTAAGGGTAACCCGGCTGCTCATCACCCGAAACTGATTACAAGTAGTAGATGAGGAGATGAGGGAAGGTATGTGGAAGCTCTTGGCAAACTGGGACACAGTGGCTGAATAGAAATTTGGGATAAAGGGAAAAGAGGGCCCACTGTAGATTAGACATGATGGAGATGCCAAAAAACTGTGTGTGTGTGTGTGTGTGTGTGTGTGTGTGTGTGTGTGTGTATATATATATATATATATATATATATATATATATATAGTGTAAACAGTAGCACAATGCTTCAGAACTTCAGCCCAGCTTTGCACTTAGTCTTACCTGGGTTGGCTACTTACTGTGGATAAGCCAATCTTGCCTTTGGTAGTGGTATATAGGTCCATTGGAGTATATGTTCCCCTCAGCGTTAGTGACAGACAGCAAGAAAAGCAGTTTACACAGTGCCTGGCACCAGGTATAGACTCAATGAATGCCAGGTCCTTTCCTCTCTCTCTTCCTCTCCACTCTTCTCTCCTGTCTCTTCTTTTCTTTCTTTCAAGTGGGGTTCATGTATTCCAGATTGCCCTCAAAGTCTCTACATAGCAGAGGATGGCCTTGAACTTTCAATCCCCCTGGTGCTATCTCCAGAGTGCTGGGATTTTAGGTGCATGCCACCAGGCCTGTTTTATGTGGTGCTGAGGACTGAGCCCAGGGCTTTGTGCATTTGAGGAAAGCACTCTACAAAATGAGCTTTACCCCCCAGCACTGAAAGCTCATTTCTAATTTGAATTTGATGTCTTCTAGTAGACTTACTCATAAATCATTCTGCATGATGAGAACAGCAGCTCCCTGGCTATGTGGAGATAATCCTATTTGATAAGTGATCCAGATGATCTCTTGAGATTGTAACATTTAAACAGATGAGATGTAGAGCAAGGATTAACTGTGGGCTCTCCCAGGGTTCTGTGTTTTTATATTAGCTATGCTGGAAAGTTAGGTATGGATGAAGGTTGAAAATGGAAAACAAAAATATCCAACCATCTTGTGTCTCACCTCCATGTTCTATTTGGTAGAGACTTTCTGGTTTTGGAAAACCATCTTAAACAGGAAAGGCAAAGGTGAAAAGCTCACATAGTTTGGAATACTTAACACATGCCTTTTTCAGAAAGCAAAACAAAGTTGAATGTTCCTGGGCTTTTAGATGAATCGTGGTGGCAGGCTTGGCTCCAGTTCCCATGATTAACTGCAAAGATGAACCCATTCAGCACTGTCAGTATCTTTCCTAATTGAAGGGCGTTTTCCTCTGAAATTGAAATTTTTATTGAGTACAATCACTGAAGTTTAGAGAAGGTTGCAATGTGTTTAAAATAATTTATGTAGCATATTTGTTTTGGGAGGCTACAGGAAGACAGTTCATATTTCATTGATACTGTAGCTCATTGTAACCCATGGAACACAGACTGGAATTCTTAACTGTAGTTTCAGACAATATACAGACCATCATACAAGTTTTAAGAATGGCTTTTAGCGCTTCTCGTTCTTTCTCTACCTTATGGTCTTACAGTCGTTCTGAATGCATGCCCAAGCCATATATATATCTATTAAATGGGGCTTCCCTCTGTCCTGGAACTCACTGTGTAGAAAAACAGGCTGGCTTCAAACTCGCAGAAATCTGTCTCTTCTCTGCCTCTACCTCTTAAGTGCTTGGATTAAAGGTATGTGCCATCATACCTGGCCAAGTTTTCTTTGTAACTGATAAGAACAATTTGCATTTGGTTTCTTTTATAAGAAGGCAAGGCTAGAAATGTACTTGAGGATCCAGTTGTATCGAGGAGACTAAATTATTTAGTTGTTAACCACAGTAACTTCTTGAGTTGCCATTTTGTGCTCTAATAATAGAAACAGCTTGGACAGAGTCTTAGAGATGAAAACTCAGGACAGCTGTCCATTATTTTCTAGTCTACACACCAACTAGATAAATACAAAAAAGGAATATTTTCAGTTGCTTGTGTTCACCTCTATGAAAGGGTCTTAGTTCGTGCATCTTTTTAAATGAACATGTTTATTGTGAATTAACATGTTTATTGTGACACTAAAATAACACAAAATGTAAAATATAATATAATATCCAACCTAGAGAAAGATACTTATTATTTCACTTAAATTAAACAATTCAATGAATGTTTTTTTTTATTTTTAGTGGTGACTGTAAAACATTCCCCCTTGTACACAGGAAATAAGTAATAAACCTGTTGAATTGAGCATAGTTGGGGGAATCAGAATCAATGGCCTCTATTTTTTAAAAATAAAGTATGTAATTTCTTAAAAGGGAGCCCATTGTTTCTGAGTTGAGTTGTATGTCGCCAACATCTATGAAAAGGAATTCATTTTGTTAGTAAATTGGATCACTGCACTCTTCCTGACTGGAAATGTAAATTCTCGCTGTTAAATCTCACTCAGTCTAATTTGCTTTTAATGTCGCCTCTAATCCAGGCTGTTTTTGAGGGCAACTGAGTACAATGTGCTTCTTTATTTAAACCATGCAGCCTTGCTCAGCTCCTTCTAACTGCTCATGTGTACCAGTGAGACACTCCTTAAGATCAATGTAAGAGTCTGTGCTGGGTTGACCACGCACCATGAGGTATGTGTATGTGTCACCAGTGGTGGTGCCATAGGATTTAGAACAAGTCAAAAATGCACAGCGATCTTTTCTGTTGTTCTTGTTTTCTTGAGATGTGGTATCATTATGAAGCTCTTGCTGTATTAGAACTTTATGTTTAGCCCAGGGTAGCACTGAACTTGCAGGGATCCTCCTGCTTTTCCTTGCCAAGTGCAAGGATTGCAAGTGCGATGCTTGTCTCTTGGTGTTTATCCCCTTCAGACAGAGAGTCTCAGCACATAGTCACAATTTAGGATCCTCTGGCCTCTGCCTCCCCAGGGCTAGGACTGTGATGTCTGGCTGGCTCACGATGGGCTTTAACACATTTTCATTACTAGCTGCCAATGTCAGCTCTTACCTTTCCGCCATAAGGGTGAGGGGGTTGGGTTCAGGTGTCAGGCTCGCACATTCCCTTCTTTTACTCGCTGGGCTTTCCTGCTGTCGAAGGGTGTGCTTTTTTAAATTGCAAATGACAGAAGTGTGAAGACATACACTGGTCCCTTAAGGCCCATGCTTACCAGCATTTTATGAAAGGTGATTGTCCCACCCTGGCCAGAAGCTGTTTGGTTGGGATATTTGGAGATATAGATATTTTTGTATGTATTGTTTTCCTTCTATAATGGATCCCTCTTTTATGGCATCTCTCTCTCTCTCTCTCTCCCTCCCTCCCTCCTTCCCTCTCTCTCTCTCTTCTCTGTCTACTCCCCCCTTCTCAATCTTCCTAGTCCCACATGCTTTCCTCTCCAAGTACATACCATGTTCCTCTTTTTGTGACCATGTTACCTCATTCAGGATGGGTTCTTTAAAAAAAAAAAAAGTGCTGGGCCATTTTGTATGTTTTTAAGACAGAGTTTCAAGTAGCCCAGGCTGGCCTCAAACTTTCTATCACTATGTAGCTGAAGATGACCTTGAACTCTCAGGATCTTCTGCCTTTCCCTAAGAAGTGGTGAGGTTACAGGTTCACAGCAGCATGCACAGTTTAGAGATTCGGGCCTCTTTGATGATGGCTGGAGTGTGCTGATGATTCCCACGAGCAGCTAGTCACACATCATTCCTGTTTGGCTTCTGGCAGAAGATTTACTTTCCTAATTAAGTTCCATTTAGACAAATAGAGCAAAATCCCAGTTTTATTCATTCTAAGGGACTTGAATATTATTACAGAGATCAGACATGTCAGTTGAGGGATTGAATAGGACAAGAGGGAAAAGAAGGAATTAAATCAAGGTGAGACAGAATGCAGCAGCTTGCAAAGTGGCAAGTAAAAGCATTATTAAGGACTGCTCTCACACTAGACACAATAACAAGACATTTTTCTACTTCTTGGAAGTGTTGACTTTATTTTAAGAGGCAGCTTGAAGGTGTCAAGTTCCCAACATCTTTTATGAAGAGCCATACCTGTGAAGCAGGCCTAAGTACTAAGAAGCATTTTTCTTTAGGATTTGTGTAGTCTTCAAACAAAGTTGCATCTATATTGAAATGAGGTTATCTTCTCAATAATTACAGAGAAATATATGCAAATCAAAAGAATGATGTATTTGACTAGCAAAATAACTTTAAAGCCAGACATGACAGTGCATGCCTGTAAGTCCAACACTAAGGGAGCTGAGGTAGGAGGTTCACAAGTTTGAGACCACCTTGGGCTACATAATGCATTCCAGTTCACCTTAGCTATATAGCAAGACCCCATCTCAAAAACTAAAATTTGAAAAAGCTGGAAAGATGGCTCAGTGGTTAAGAGAACTGGCTGTACTTCCTGAGGATCCAAGTTGGATTCCCAGCACCCATATGACAGTTCAGAAACTGGCTGTAACGCCAAGGGGATCCAATTCCTCTTCTGGCTTCTGTGGGTACAGGTACAAGACATGCAGGATACTCACACATATAAAATAAATTAAGTAAAAATGAAATCTAGCAACTTTTGATGAAACATACTGTAAATAAGCATTGTCTTTGAATTTATTATTTGCTAAATTAAAATATAATTACATTTCCCTTCATTTTCTTCCCTCCAACCCTTCCCATGTACTCTGCTTGCCCTCTCTTAAATCCAATACCTCTTTAATTGTTTTGCACAGACATACATACATTCTCCCCTCCCTCTCTCTCTTAAATAGAAATACAACCTCTCAGTCTGTGGAATATTACATATATGTATATGATTTCAGGACTGACCACTTGATACTGGGTAACCAATTTGGGAGCTCTTCCCTGGGGAAGACTATTTTCCCTTGTTCATTATTCTTTGTTGCCTGTAGTTCTTTATCTAGGGTCCAGGCTCCATGAAATTTCAGTTTCATGTTAGCATGTTGGTGTTATCTTGTTTCTGTATTATTTAGGCATCCTCGCTGGTAAGATTTTTGGGGATGTGTAACATCTCTGATATTAGGTATGAGTCCTATTTATTTTTTCAAGGTGTTTTTTTTCCTCCTGTCTTCACAAAGCTATCTCTTTACATGGGCTTTGGTGGAGTTTGTGGTGCAGCACCAGCAGGTCTAAATCGTGGCAGGCGTGTTCAGTCCTTTCGGGCGCATTCGGTCCTTCTGGGCTTCATGAGATGATTCCTGACTACTTTGCTATGAGTAGCACAGCTCACACAGTAGTGCAGCTTGACATCGAGTTTGGGAAGCACATAAGCATAGAAGACACTGGCTTCAGTCACGTCCCTGACAGCAGTGGCCTCTACAGTGTTCCAAATGACAAGCTTCTTAATGGCCTTGCCCTTGGGCATGTACCGGGCAAGTTTGTGCAACTAATTGGCTGTACATGGCCATGGCCCTTTTTGGCACACCGGTTGCTTCTTCTGTTTTTGGTCATCTTGGAGCCAAGGCCCCAAAGAGTTCTCTGACACTTCTAAGAGACATTGTAATATAATCTGTTTGTGTTCTCTGAAGGCAGCATGGTGCCTGGAAATGTGTTATGTATCCGGGTACATCTTGATGTGTGATTTAAAAGTTTTCCTTCAAGGGAAGACAACAGAATGGAAAGTTTGGTGAAATCCCAGCACTTGGGAGGTAGAAGCAAGAGGTTCAAAGCCAGGCTGGACAGATACATGGGATACTATCTCAGAGAGAGAGAGAGAGAGAGAGAGGGAGAGGGAGAGGGAGAGGGAGAGGGAGAGGGAGAGGGAGAGGGAGAGGGAGAGGGAGAGGGAGAGGGAGAGGGAGAGGGAGAGGGAGAGGGAGAGGGAGAGGGAGAGGGAGAAAACACCAAGAAAGGGAAGTTAGTGTTCATGGGAGTGACTTCTTTATTTCCCTTTTTTCATTTGTATGTATGTAGTATGCACTTGTGCATATGGGTGCACATGTATGAGGAGGGCAGAAGTCAATGTTAGGAGTCTTTCTCAATTATTATTTTTTGTAATATTCTTGTTTACGTATATGCATGTGTATCTGTGAGTATATGCCATGTGTGTAGAGGGTCAAGAAAGCATCAGAACCCCTGGATGCGGAGTTACTGGCAGATGTGGGTGCTGGGTACTGAACTTCTGTCTACTGCAAGAGGAGCAAGTGCTCTTAAGCAGCCTTCTATCTTTTTATTCAGACATGAGATCTCATTGTAACTTGAACTCAACAATTCCACTAGGCTGGCTAGCCAATAAGCCCCAAGGATCTCCTTGTCTCTGACTGTCCAGCTCTGAGATTATAGAAATGGGTCTGGTTTTTATGTCAGTACTAGGGATCCAAACTCAGATCTTCATGCTTGCATGTCAGGAACTTCACTGACAAAGCAATTTCCCCAGCCCATTTACTAGGTCTCACATAGTATCCCTGTACTTATTACAAGAATGTAATAAATTAGTGTATCTGTTCTTGTTCTGTTGCTGTGATAAAACACAAAGACTAAGGCAATTTATAGGAGAAAGGGTTTATTTAGTCTTATGGGATGAGGATCTATCATGGCAGGAGGTGTGACAGCAGGCAGGTGTGGCGGCTGTCATGGGAAACTGAGAACTCACATCTTGAACTGCAAGCATGAAACAGAATTAGTAAGCTGGAAATGGTGCCAGTCTTTTAAACTCAGAAAGCTGGTCTCTAATAACATACTTCTTCCAACAAAGCCATGTATCCTAATCATCTCCAAACAATGCTATCAACTGGGGATCAAGTGTTCAAAAGCCTGAGAGCATAGTAGGGCCTTTCTCATTCAAACTACCACAGTTAATGCTTGGTGTATACTACATACTCAGATGGTATTTGTTGAATAGATAGTAGCTTGATCTTAATTTTAATTAGCCTTAAAATATTTTCTTCTAGATATCTTGGATGTCTAATACTGATTGAACAGTGAGTGAAAACAGGAAAAGATAGCTAGTTTTTTTTTTATGCCAAACTTAAGTTTTGAAGTTATCTCGTTTTACTTTTGTTCTGTTTTGAGATAGTCTCATTACATAGCCCAGATTGTCTTCCATCTTGTGTCAGTTTTCCTGCCTTAATTTCCTCCCTCAAGTTTTATTTTTTTAATTATAAAAAGAAAGTTGTAAGAGCTTAGGTCCTATGATGTCATATGTAAACACTTGGCTTTCCTACCTCCCCACTTATTTCTTATCTTACCCCAAATCTCTTGGTTTCATCGGCCTTTCCTTCTCTATAAAACCACATTGATTTTTTATTGAATGCATATGCATGTACACATGAATGCTTATTTTGTATTGTGTGTTCACATATATGTATATATGAATGCCCATGCATGTATGTGGATGTGAGAGAACAAACTTTAAGACTGTTCTATCCTCTCACCATACACTTTCCAGACTGAACTCATATTGTTAGTCTTGGCAGTAGGCACCTTTGCCTGCTGATCCATACTGCTAACCCCTTCAGTGGCCTTTCAAGGTATTATGTATTCCTACATGTGACCTCTAAAGTGATACAAATGGTGAAGTCTCCAAATCACACTCTTGTAATAAATGCATTCATTTTATAGAGTGATAGAAAGTTATGAGCTCAGATTTACTAAGTTTTAATAGGAAAATAAAAGTCTTTTGCCATTTCTTCTTTCTTGGAAAGATATTCCAAAAGGACAGGCATTTCTGTTGTAAGAAATATCCATTTGAATTTTATTTTATTTTAAAATACTTACTTTTGTGTATAAATGTTTCCCCTGTATGTATGTGCATCATGTGTCTGTTGTTCATGAAAGTGAGAAGAAGTATCAGTTTCTCTGGAACTGGAGGTATGGATGGTTGTAAGCCACAATATGGGTGCTAGGAATTGGACCTCGGTCCTCTGCAAGAGCAACCCCACATGGAACCATTTTTTCTGTCCCTTATTTGAATTTGGGATTAGGAAAGAACCTGGTAACCACTGGGAGCCTGCCTGTGAATAAGCAAAAGAGATATTTAATGGTATGTAGCTAGGTGTCTAACTCAGTGTTTCCAGGGTCTAGAGGTCAAATGAAGACAAGTTTAGGGAATTTGAATGAATAATGATGAGTAGCATTTGGACTAAACTTTGTAACTGAACCATGATGGAAATCTGGGTTTCAGATCCTAAGCATCCGTTAATAAAGGAGAACTATGAATTCAAAAGAGAAGCACAGAGAAGGAAGAAGAGCCCATGGGTACACAGCGATAGGATGAGATAATGAGGGATGTTGGACTTGTTAGGGAGGAATCGGCTTCGGGATATTCTTTCACACTATTCCCTCATAATGCTTTTTTGTTTTCTTTGTTGTTGTTAATATATGTATGTTTATTTCTCATATATGAGTATTTTGATTACATATATGCATGTGCACCGTGTGTTCATGGAGACCAGATCAACTCTAACTGGAGTTAGGGACAGTTTGTAAGCTGTCAAGAGAATACTGGGAGCTGAACCCAGGTCCTGTGCAAGAGTAGCAAGTGCTTTTAGTCACTGATGAACCATCTTTTTAGCCCCTGATGGTATTTTGAGACAGGGCCTCACTCTGTAGCTCATGTTGTCACGGATGTCACTGTGTAGCCCAGTCAAATGGACCTTGAATATGTGGTGATCTTCTTGCCTTTGCCTTCTGAGTGCTGGGATTACAAGAAGTATCTTCCATGCCTGGATTATGAACTTGATCTTTCAGTTTTAGGCTGACATTTTGTTGAGTGACGATTGTCTGAACTGTACATGCTAACTAAAACACTATAACTGATGTCTCTGATGTCTGAGTTCTTGAATGCCCACCTTACAGTATTTGGATTGTTTCCAAGGTAAAATACTGTGTTTATAATGAAATATTGTAAAATTGATTCATTAATTAACCAACTAATAAGCTAATCAATTAATGTCTGTTAGGCATTGTTGTCTCTGAAGATGTCATTTTTTTAAGTTACACAGAAACAGAAACATGAAGTACCAGAAGAATTGCTAAATGTGATCTCTAAATGAAAAGGAACTGGAGATGTAGATTAATTGGTAGAATCCTGGCCTAGCATGCTGAAAGCCCTAGATTTGGTTCCCAATACTGCATGAACCAGTGTGATAATGTATACCTAGAATCCCAGAACTTGTGAAATGAAGGAAGGAGGATCAGAAGTTCCAGCTCATCCTTAGCTATATAGTGAGGTCCAGGCCAGCCTGGCCTATAGGAGACCTTGTCTATAAAAGAGAGAAAATGATAGTTAATTTTGGTGCAGTATCCTTCCCACCCAGATAATCTAGGGTTGGAAAGATTTTGGATGTGTAGTTTATAGTCTTTTAAATTGCAAGTTACTTCTTGTTTATGGGGAGTTATTTTGCCATATCCCACCATCCTCTGCCCATGAGTTGAAGCTAGTTTTAGAATGTGGGTATGAATAAGTGGGAAAATCTTGTATTTGCTGTCATTTTGTTGCCTATAATACAATAACTAAATACAATCCATTTTAGAAGGGCAGTGAATTTCCACAAATTCTTCCTGCTTCTCTCCTCTGTAATACTGAGGTCATAGTGCTTCTGGTGGGATTTAATGGAACTTCTTTGACCTGAGACTATATTTAGTACATGATTCAAAAGATGCCCAACCAGGGAGTTTGAAGTGCCTCTGGTCACCTCTCAGTTACAGGGATCAATTGCTTAATTTTGCAGATGAGTATTGGTGTTTTTTTGTTTGTTTGTTTGTTTGTTTTGATAGCTGTCATTGCAAAGCTGGAAGGGTTTGATTTTTTTAAGTGATATATCTTTCTGAATTTATTTCATTCTGTGGTGTTAGAGATTGAACCTGGTCCTTGCATGTGTTGGACAAGCACTTGGAACACTGAGATACATCCCTAGCCCTCTCTTGGGGTTTATTGTACTTTTAGCAATGCTTTTTCTTTGGTTGTCATCAATTATATATTGACAAGAACATCAAAACATCCAGTATGTATTCAAATATCTATTGAGATCCTACTGTGTGACAGGAACCCTTCTAGACATGGGAGGTATAGCAGTGAAAAAAAAAATTGCGCTTGTCATGTGACTTACATTGTAGAAGTAGTCTGTCTGCATGTGAGTCTCTCCAATAGAGCATCCTGTCAGTCAACCAGCGAGGGATTATTCATTATGGATTTCATGTGAGTTACCAGAGCAGTAGGTCAGTTTGGGCTTCAAAGAGGGCACCATGCTATTGGAAACCTATGAGTAATCTTCATATCCACAGAGGCAAAAGACATGTAGATTATGAAGAGCTGGCTTGCTGGTAGATCACTGAGGGCTCTGCTTCTCGGCATTATACAGCCCAGTACGTCTTTCAGAAGAAACATGAAGGTTGGTGCAAGGAGAACTTCATGGGAACTAACAGAGGGACCGCTGCTTACTGTAGCCTGCAGCTGGTCCTGTGTTAATTTACTAGTGTATCTTCTGCAACGAGAATTTTAGTGGGATGGTTGCTTTGGCTCTTTTAAGGCTCCAACCTAGCCATCCAAGCCCCTCCCCCCCCACAAAAGCAGGGCTTCATATATTTGTGTCGGCCCTTTATTCATCCTATGAAAAGAAAAGGGAAAAGTGTTGTGGATATTAGAAATTGGAGAGTTGAAATACATTATCAGGATGAGGAAGATGGCTCAGTGGATAGATGCACTTGTATCAAAGCCCAATAACTTGTGTTCAATCCCCGCATGGTGGGAGGAAAGACCTGACTCCTGCATTTTGTCCTCTGACCTTCATATACCCTCAAATGAGTAACATGCAAACTGTAAGTGGAGCTATATGGTTAAAAGAAATGTATTTGTGAAATACAAAATCGGCTGTTTTCCAAATACTTGTGAGTTATTGTTATTAACACGAACATTTCCCCATAGAAATACAGCTTTACATGTTGATTATGTTTTCTGGCTAGCCCACAGAAGCTTGTTTAGTACCTTATGCAGCTAAACTATAAAAACACACAGAGACTAAGTAGCAGGTGCAATGCTAAGTCTCCAGGAAAATGTGTTCTTCATTCCTATTTAGAACACTTGTAAGTCAGTCGTTTTTCTTAAGAAGGTGGCGGTAGGGGCTAGGGAGGCCACTTCAGGTTCTGACACAAAAACATTCCATAACTGAGATATCACCCCCATTCATCCTGAAAACTGGCATCTAATGCGGTTCTGAAAAATCTGTGATGACAGAAAAAAGGGTAGTAGGGGAACTACAAGACTGAGTTGGTCCCTCGTGTCCTTCACGCTGTTTCTCTTCCTCGTGGGTATTCTCTGTTGCAATGTCTTTATAAAACCCCAGGTCTTCCTACCCCAGATGCCTCTATCAGTTCTTGTCTCTTCTCCTCTTCCCTGAACACTGAGCCCTGGGCTGAAGAGAAATCTCTAGTGTGGAGAAAGTGGAGTTACCCCCGAAGGCATACCAGGGAAGAGTGAAGTCCTAGACTGTGACGCACTGACGTTTGGGAGGTCAACATTGTGGGTCTAGAATGGGAATAGTAAGGAATTAAGCTCAAGCCTTAGTTCTTTCCTAGCAGCAGTGTGGGGCTGAGCTTTTTCCCTCTGGTTCAGGTCATCGAGGAGCCTGTGTTAGTCATGGAAAGTGGCTGTATGGAGATCCAGAGATGAAAGAACCACCTGAAGTCACAATCACAATCCAAATGCCACTGGGAAGTGGCAGAATGATAGAGATAGAATTTGAATTTATAAGTATGTCATTTTAAGTGATATTAAAAAATCAACTTATAAAATCTATTATGTTAGTTCCACCAACTCCCTTGCTTAATATATGTTACAGACATGCTAAGCAATCAGTCTTTCACTAAACTACATCCCTAGCCCTTTTCACTTTTTTTATTTTGAGGTAGTATCTTATTAAGTTGCTTAGGCTTGGCTTGAATTAATGTTTTTCCTGCCTGAGGCTCCCAAGTATCTAAGATTTACAGGCCTGCTTCACAAGATCCAGTTCACTGCACAAGTTTCTGTTTGAAGAGCATGCTCTTGCCACAATGTAAGGATGGATCTCTTATCCACTTAGCAATACATTTTAGCAAAAATTAAGACTTTAGCATTTGAGTTTATGCAGTGGCCTTTGGTGATGTTGGCTAGTGTGAATCCATTTTCTATAGCCTTCAGATTTGAGACCTTCAGCCAATCAGATTTGAGACCTCCCAGATCTAGCTAAGACATTGACTTTAACATTCTCTATTCAGAGAATCGATCAGTAGACTGCTCATTGGCCTGTATTGGTCAAATTCTTCTCAATTTCCAGACATAAAAGCCACAGGAAAGTGGTGTTGTTTCCCTAAGGTCCTTACAACTGTTTAGCAGTGGCAAAGCCACTCCCCCACCACTTTTCAACATGTCCCATGTTATTGTAAATATAGGTGCAAGTCGAGAAATGGAGGGAATCAAAGTTCAGTGAATTCAGGCTTTGCTCTTTTAAGTTTGCTCCACATCAATAGAACCAGTTATTAGGCAGGATACAAATGCCAGTGCTGCATTCTAGTAAGTGGGTAATGAGTCTAATTTCTGAGCTAAGAGCATTATTTGTTGCTCACTGCTTTTAGCAAGAGCTATGTGGAAGCTTCCCAGGTTACAGAGCCAGAAGCGGTGTCACCAGTGAAATATGACTAAGCAGCTCAGATTTGCTTTCTCAGTCATACCATGTAATGACA
This sequence comes from Phodopus roborovskii, assembly GCF_943737965.1. NCBI lineage: Eukaryota > Metazoa > Chordata > Mammalia > Rodentia > Cricetidae > Phodopus > Phodopus roborovskii. The sequence continues at coordinate 195,955 of NW_026125857.1, read as the reverse complement.
TTTCCTTCAAAGTTCAGGGGTGAGCAGAGACAGTGTGTTCAGCTGTGAGAATTAGAGAATGGGATTCAAGAGGAGCTCGGATAATTTCAGATTCCATTTCTGAAGACCAAGAGGAACAGGGAAGTAATGCAATTGGCCTTAACTATCTGGCATCTTTTCTCTAAACAGGCTAGAAATAGAAGCCGTGCATCTTTGTGGTCCCATGGGATCACTTGTTTTCCATTTTATTGGGTTAAAAAAAAGAGTGAGGGTGATGGAGCCAATTGTGATCAGTACAACCCTGAAAGCCACTTGAAATGGGAGTTGACTGGGTGCTATTGAAGGCACAGTGACATTAAAGGCATTGCTGCTAAAGTAGAATGGGGAGGGGGCTGGATTCCTTTCTTAAGAAGGCTGTGCCTGTCCTGCTGCAACTGCTCAACTCAGGTGCTTAAGGTTTGCTGATGAGCAAATCGGGGTCCCCAGGGGGCTTAGCTCCTGGCCGCAACCACAAACTGGACTCCGCATTTGACTGGGGCTTTACGAAATGTGAACTGCCCCTTCCTGATGGCTGGCATGAGTTGTGTCAGGAAATGGGAAGGACAGCCCAGGAATTAGGCAGGGCCTCTTGGGAGGCAGTCTAGTACGGGGTAGTTTCTCACTGCCGCAGTGAGTTGAATTAGTCATTTTTTGGGATTCTAACGAACTGTCTACAGATGGTACAGATGCTACTTGGACTGAAGTAGCAAGGGATTTCTTCCTGTGCCAACCCACGGATGGCTTTTCTGTGTTTTCCTATGTCTTGTGGAAACCTCAAGTGTATGTGCATGGCTGCAATGCTCCTCAGAGCCCCGCTTGTAAGTGTTTATTTGAGGGAAGGCGTCATCTTTCTCAGGCTGGCCTCAAGCTTGATATGTTGAAATATGATAAGTTGAAAATGAACGTGGCCTTCTGATCCTCCTGCTTTGGCCACCTGACTATCAAGATTACAGTAATGCGTCAAAACTCCTGGTTTACATAGTGCTAGTGGTCAAATCCAAGACTGTGCGCAGTCTAGGCAGGCACTGTACCAAGTGAACTACACCTCTGATTCCTTACTTGTGTGTAATTTTATTGGTCCCATCTCTTTCTTTGTCTGGACTTTTACTCTGGATCTTAGTTTATTCATTTACGGAAGTGAGGAAATAATTGTTCCTATATTGCAAACTTGTTGAGAGAAACAAATACAATGAAAAAGTTTAATCTTCATATATGATAATATTAAACTATTATAACCTTATAACAACAGCGATTGTTTCTATTATTCATGATGCTGGAGGTTGGGGAGTCCAGGATGAAGTTGCAAGTAGAGCCAGTAGCTGGTGACTACGTGATCACAGTGTCCACATATGGTGGAAAGGGCAAAGCAGCTGTTTGGGGTCCTTTTATTTATTCATTTTTAAATTTATTTTTATTCTATGTGTGTGAGTTTTTTGCCTGTATGTATATCTTTGCACCATGCATGTGCCTGATACCAGTGGAGGATATCAGGTGTCATGTCCCCTGGATATGAAGTTATAGGTAGTTGTGAGCTGCCATGTGGGTACTGTAAATGAAACTCTGGTCCTCTGGAGAGCAGCAAGTGCTCTTAACCGGCTACTAATCCCATTCATGAGGGATTTATGCTTGCTCATGGCTTACTAACTTCCCAATGTTCCCACTTCCAAATCGTACCACCCCAAAAGATTACCTTTCCATGTATGAACTTGGGCGGCATAAGCACTTACATCATTGCCATATGTGTTTACTCTCTAGGCATCATGCCAGGCAGATGGCAGAGGCCCAACACATCAGTGATCACAGTTACATGATTAGTGAAGGAGTGAGTAGAGTGTCTGCCTAGCATGCATCAAGTCCTGGGCCAATGCCCGTAATCCCAATGCTATTGATGCGGAAGCAGGAACATCATAAGTTGAAAGGTGATTCCTGGCTAAAGGGAGTTTGTGGTCTAGCCTAGACTCTATGAGACTATGCCCAAAACAGGGAGAGTATTAGTGAGGCAATAAAGAATGCAACAGGGAGTTGGAGGAGTGTCTTCTAATGTGCCTCTTTGCCTTACATATTGAAACGGAGAGTGACACAGCATGGATCTATTTGTAAAGTCATAGAAATAGTAACTTCTGCACAATTTACACTGGCAGATCCCCAAGGTTTCAGAATTCACAACTGGTGTTTAGAGGATGGAAAATAGGTTTTGATGTTATTGTGGATTTGCAGAATGGAAAAATATTGGAAAACGTGTAGCAACTAAATCGTGTTTCATCTGCTGATGTTGGAATGGAGTTTGTCTGGCTGTAAGTGAGTGTTCAAGGAAACTCTAATGAGGTTTCGTGCCTGTCTTTGCTATTGCTTACCCACAGTAGACTTTCTGTTGCTTGTAAACTTGAGCCACATTCATCCAATTACTGGAGTGATATCTTGGGATTTCCTAGCAATAATTCAAATTCATTTGTCCATTTCTGAGTCATAGAAATGGTAAAATGAATGGAGGGTGGTAGTTTTTCTGTTTATCACAGATCTAAATGAACTAAGTGACTTATTTCTGAACCAAAAATAAAGCAAGGAATAAAGCAAGTTCAGCTAATCCGAATCATATACCAGACTCTAAAGAGGCTAGTGATGACATCATCACAACTGTGTCATGATTTGACCTTAACTTTAAAAAGCACTTTAGACAGTTACATACTTTACATTTCCATAGGCCCCAGGGCTTGCAGATCAGAGAGAGGGATTCGTTCTCCATTTCATGACATTAGGGTAAGGTGTGGTTGCTCAATCCTGTAATCCCAACACTTGGGAGGCAGAGACTGCATACAGTGTATTCCAGGCCAGCAGAGCTATATAGCTCTCTGTGGAAAACAATCCAAAGAAAACAAATAAAAACTAACAACAAAAAGTGGCGTTCCTTCCATCTCAGTGGCCTAGGTAGCACCCCACTTGTCCTTGGTTTTCTTATCCCACTCTGCCTTAAGGGACTCTCCCCTACTTTTACTCAGTTGGGCACCAGTGCACTTGGTCTTTCTAGACATCCTCATCTGTAAATTTGATCTCATACTTCCCCTTTGCATTATGGTCTAAATGACAGACAAATGGAAGTGATGTCCTCTCTCCCAATATTTCCTTCTCTTATAGGATATCCAGGTCAAGTGCATGGAAGAACGATCTAGAGTAAAACTTCCAATACTCAATTTGGAGAGAATGAGGATGTGGTTCAATTGGTGAAGTACTTGCCCAACATATTAACAGGGCATGGTGGGACACGCCTCTAACCCCAACACCTGAGAGGTAGCAACAGGAAGCTCAAAATTTCAAGGTCCTCCTTGACTGCAAAGGACATTCTAGACCAGTCTGTGCTACATGCAACCCTGCCTTTAAAAACATCATCTTAGAGCGTAGGAATGAATGGTGTAGTAAAGACTGTCCTTAGGTGTGTTTGGTTCCCCGCATTCTCTGAAACAATAATCCTTGTGCCTGTTTTTCCACTGGTCTCTAAAGGCGTCCTGTAATGTCTTCCTGTACAGTTCCTGCTGCTACAGAATAGGCTAGCTGTGAGAACGGCATCTGTGGAGAATCTCAAGTATATTTGGGTTTTCTCAAAAAGGAACTGGGTGCAGTCCAGGCAACTTCCTCATTTGAACAGTGACTCTCGTTGATGCATGTTTTATTTTATGATCAGTTCATATGTTCTAAAACTCAGTCAAGTAGCAGGCTATTTTAAGAATCCAGTGCTGCCATTTGCAAGCAATCAACCCGGGTAAGAAACAACCACACAAGTAAAACAAGGGAGCTATTTTCATCACAGAATTTACTCTGGTGTGTCTATCTCCTATAGCATTTGTCTTTGTTGTAGAGACCATCCACTTTTTCCCATATCTATGTCACACACACACACGCGCACACACACACGCACACGTGCACACATGCCCAAAAGCGGTCCCACTGGAGATTATAGGCTGAAAGCACATGAACTTCACAAACAGCCTTAGTTAGCGGTGATGGGTCACATAGCCAAAGAAGACGTACACACAGGGAAGAGACTTGTGGGACTGGGTGTGGGAGACGCGAGGCTGAGAGGGACAGTGACCTGAATGCACTATCTAAGTCTGGGAAACTGTAAAAAAATGACACATCAACACAAAGGAAACAACAAGGGACTCTGCCTGGTGACCATTTTGACACAGATGTCATGAACACTTTCCCAGGGGAGACAGATTAAGTCTGGTGTCCTCTGCACTTAGGGATGTTCTCGCCACCACCTATTGCACGCTGTTCACCTTGGCTTTGGCCAACTGAAATAGAACTCCTGTCAGTTTATTCCTGAAAAGTGCATTTTTAACATTTGGGAAGTAATGCCATTTAACTCCGCACGAATATTAATGGCACCCTTTTATTAAAAGTCTATCTCTCTCTCTCTCTCTCTCTCTCTCTCTCTCTCTCTCTCCCTCTCTCTCTCTCTCTCTCTGTGTGTGTGTGTGTGTGTGTGTGTACGGTCCCATGCCCATTCCACAGTATGATTATAGGGGCCAGAGGACAATTTAAGGAGTTGACTTTTTACTTCCACATGTGAATTCTGGGACGCTAACTCAGGTTGCGAGATTTACTATGTAGACTAGGCTGGCCTTGAACTTTTGGTGATCCTCCTGTTTCAACTTGCTGAGTGTTGGGATTGCTAGTGTGAGTCACCATGCCTGGTTTACATCTACACTATTGACTGACTAGATTGTTTCTGTTCTCGGTAACACTAACTAGCCTCAATATACATATCAGAGATTATAAAAAGCCTTAGCCCATCTTAATGTGGGGAATGTGTTTTAAAACCAACATTTTATACTGCATTTAAAACAATTGGGATGGTGAAATGGCTCAATGGTTAAAGGCACTTGTCTGACAACCACAGTTGATTCACCAGGATGAACATGGTAGGAGAGAATCAATTCCCAAAAGTTTTCCTCTGACACATACACATAAATGTACAAAAAACACATCAGCAGGTAATTGATACTTTCAATAGGAACAGTAACCTCTCAGAATGGAGGCAAAATATGACAATGTGGATTTTTGTTTTTAGGCAGGTCTCACTCTAGCTCAGGCTAACTTGGAACTTACTCTGTAGCCCAGGCTGGCCTGAAATTCACGACAATCCTCCTGCCTCAGCCTGACATGTGTGACAACTACAGATGTGGCCCATCATGCCTGGCCAAAGTGTCAGAAAGGCCTGATGTCATAGCTGGAAAAGTCACCCAAAGCCAGGAAGAACTCACAAGCTCAGGCAGATGGACAGTTCAGACCTCTCAGATGAGAAAACAGGAAGTGAGGCTGCACAGCCAAATGCAGGTTGGGACAGAAGTTCTGCAATGTGGCATTGGGCTCCTAAGCAGTCGGGCAGTGCCAGAGAGGAAGGGGAGGAGAGACGGGGACTTGTGACAGTGCCGCCAGTGACGACATTGAATAAAAGGTAAAGCAGAAAGCCTCATCTCCTTCCTGTAGACTCCTGGGGCCATTGCAGAAGTGTTGGGCAGTAAGTGGAGCCTATGCACACCAGCTTCCCATAACTGGCTGAGGAGCTTCTCGTGTTCAGATCAGGAGAGTGAGGCTGAGTATGTGCTGTAGATTTCCTGGTAGGCTCTGCCTTCTTGGCTTGTCTTTCATATCCCAATACTGTCTTGTTCTGACTCACTGATAGCTGCCACATGCCACTTGGCAACTCAGCCACTGCTCTAGTTTCTCTAGAAGGTAGGCAGAAGTTTGCATTTTGTCTTGGATATAGTACTGGAGGAAGGGGCCTTTTGAAAGTTTCATTGGTTGAGTTGATTGCTTACAACATGTTACATTTTCAAATTTCCTTTCTAATAGGTATTTGAGCCTGATGACCTTTATTCAGGGGTCAATTTCTCCAAGGTTCTGAGTACACTTTTAGCTGTCAACAAAGCAACAGAAGGTAAGGCATGTTGGTGATTTATGATTTATGTTTCTAGAAGCTAACTGTGGCCACAGTTGTTCAAATGGTGCAAATTTCTTCCCTTCCCCAAATAAATCCAAACACATATAAAGTACTTTCATTTTAACAACTGAAATGTACGTACCACAGAATAACAAGAAAAAATACATACCTATCAAGCCTACCAATCACATTCTAATATCCTTAGCACAACAATAAGAACCAAAAGTGATTTCATGCAAAGCTTTTGGATTAGCAATGGACTATAACAAGACAGAAAACAAAAAGGGAAAGACTAGTTCCTCCTTTAAAAAAATAACCTTTACAAAATACAACTGTCACTTCCCTTTCTCCAGCAAAGAGATTTTTTTTCTAGTTTTCCATCAGTCATGAAAAAGAGTTTTCATTAGCTTTGCACTGTGAATGAAACCTCGGATAACCCATGAATGAAAGAGTAGCTTATTTAAACATTTCATATCCACGGTATTGAAGATTATTAAGTATGATCAAAGTAAAGGGAGCACTGATAAGACTACACTAGAAGCCCCTTTCTTGTCTGTCATCATGTCTTAATTCTATCGGTAGTGGCCATCGAGAGTTCACATGCTCTGTGCCCTCTCTGTGGCTCTAGGCTGTCTCAATAGCTCCAAGTGATCTCAGTGAATCTTTGAAATACCATTGGGAATATGGTGATGGTGAAGTCCATGTTATAGATGAGGAATGTGAGGCCCACAGCTACCCAAGTAGAAAAAAAAAAAAAAAAAGATGACTAAGCTAGGATTCAAACCCACACATGAGTGTTCAGAGCCCTTATGCCGAACATGAATCCTGATGTGGTTTAAGAGCCAAAAGACTGTGCCCACCCAGCACTGCCAGGTGCCATAGAGGAAGTAGAAGATATGGCCCTACCCTTGGGAAAATTACCATCTATTTATGGAGACTCAACTTGTCCACGTGAAACAATTAGGGAACGAGAGCAGACAATATAATCAAGTGCCAAGTAGGATGGGGCATCTGGTAAGCTATCAAGTAATTATAGTTTTATCCCAAAAAGCTGCAGATAATAGCAAGATGTGGAAAAATACTTCTCCGAAGTTGTTCTTTTGCTATTTGGGAAAAAAAATGTTTTTGAGCTATTGCGAGGCGTATAGCAGAGAGTACAGCTAATTCAAGTAGCTATATTTAACGCACATGACAAGTATCCAGTTCTGGGAAGGGATGATGGTATAATTCTAACATTATGCCACACAAATTATACGTTCCTTTGCCAAACTCTTCTAGCAAGTTTTACAGTCTCTTCACTTACCACAGATATTTATAAAAATACAAGGAGGTGAAAGTTAAAACCCACAGCCTCAAGGAAATTACTTGGATACTGAGCCTGTCGCCTAGGGAATGTTTGGGTGTTAGACTTTTGCAGTTTATATCTTTTAAAACTAAGTGGAGAGGAAAAGGAACCTCATTTGAATTTGTCAAGAAGCCAGCCTCTCCCTTGAATACACGCTCAGCATACTGAAAACACCCAGCTCAGCTCTGGCCCGATCGAATTTCACGAAGAATCACGCGAGAGAAGGCTCCCGTGTTTGATTTTACAAAGCCATTCTAGTGTCAAGATTGCATCTGTCTCAAATACGCTCTTCTCCCTCATTCTGATTTTGCACCCCGCCCCCAACCCACCAAAGAGACTTGATGTTATGTGTGCCACGCATATTTTTACATGTAAGCAAAGAACCCTTAAGTTATGGGCCAGCAAACAAAGAAAGAAATCCGAAACATTTCAAAAGTAATAAGAGCCACAAACAGCTGTTTGGTACCCGATATAGGTCTGCCTTGGATAACAGGGCATACTGTGGCAACTGGTTCAGGACGGAATAGTTGTATGGAAATGGGTTAGGAGAAAATGTGGTTCTGTCGCTGTTTTTCATTATACTGGACAGCAATGGCCAGTAAGGTTAAGAAGAAAAAAGTTGGCCATTGGAAAGAAAAAAGGGAGGGGGAGCCTGAAACATACAGCTTGTTCAGAATGACAGAGGTCCCAGGAGTGGCTAGGATGGCTTTGATAATGTCCTGGGCAGGAGCTTCTCGAGTTGTAGGTGGGTTACTGCTGTGAGTGGTTCTTTACCGTGTCTTTTCCTCTTTTCACAGATCAGCTATCAGAAAGACCATGTGGACGGTCCTCTTCTCTTAGCACAACCAACAGCTCTCCGACAAACCCACAGGCAGCCGTTCCCAGCACAACTCCGGCGCAGCAAAGCCAGGCAAAGGCAGTGGTAAGTAGAGTCCCCATTCCCTAACCCCTGTTTTAAAATCTGTCAGATCAGGTCAGCGCTCCAGATGTAGTTCCACATATGGTGAGGTGGAGATTCCATTTGTTTGGTGTGTCACCAGACAAATGAGGTACAGAGTGAATATCAGTTCAAGCTGGAATGCTGGCCTAAAGCGGGTAGGTGGGGCCTGGCCTCAGAAACTCAGCAGTGAAGCCCCAGCTCTGTTTACTAGAATTCAGCTAGTCACTTAATTGGAAATGCTATGCAAATGTCAGTCATTATAACTGCTCCTGATGGCACTTTGCTGTTACTTTCCCTACCCCATGAGCTTATTAGAATGAGTTATTACCTGGCACTCACAAGCAACCAATAAATACTCATTATTGTTCTGGTCTTGGTTGCAATCCTTTTTCCTTTGAACTCCTATTGAGCAAGAACTAAATGTAGCTGGATGTGGTGAAACAAACCTGTATTCCCAGCACTCTGGAAGCTGAGGCAGGAGCATCACTAGTTTGAGCTTAACCTGGGCAACATAGTACACTCAAGACCACGGACTCAAAAGAAGACCCACTTTTAAATATCAGCCCATGACAAATTTCTATATTGGATCTCTTAATTGTCTTTGCATTTGGTCTTAGAAGCTTTGATTTGGGAGAAAATGCTATTTTCTGTTCTTTCACTGGATCACCTAGTTGTCTTTGCATTTGGTCTTAGAAGCTTTGATTTGGGAAGAAATGCTATTTTGTGTTCTTTCACTCCTGTCAAAAGCGACTGCTTTACTGTAGGACACCATAACTTGTTATGGCCAGAGCATCTAAACCAATGTTTCTTATTCTTTTGGATATCACTTCCTCCTCCTTTTGAGATAGGCTCTCACATAACCCAGCTTGGTATAGAACTTGCTATGTCTTGGAGGTAGAATGACCTTGAACTTCAGCTCCTCCTCCCTCTACCTCCCAAGTGCTAGGATTACAAGTGTGTATGATCATACTTAGGTTATATAATTCTGAGGATTGAAACGGGGCTCCTAGATAAATAATCTACCAACTAAGTTACAGCCTGGCTCCCCAAACTTTGAGAAGCCAATGAATGCTTCGGTGCCATATTCTTTGGCCCCTCCTTTAAGTTGCATATAAAAGCTTATATGGATAAACTAATATGAATAAGGAAAATTACATTGAGCTCATCAAATTTTCGTAAGGACCTGTGCTTCTCAGAAGTTAAGCTCCAAACTACTTATTTATATAATTGTGGGTGTTTAGAGGCAGTCTCGCGTACCTCTGACTGACCTTGAACTCAATAAGTAGCTGAGGATAACCTTGAACTCCCAACCTTCCTCCCCTAAGTGCTAGGATCGCAGATGAGTATTTTGCCTTACCCAGCCTACTAAGTTACAGGCCAGTTCCCCCAACAGATCCCTTGGAGAAGCTGATGAATGCTATGGCAATCTTACGACTGAAAGCTAGCCTACTTCAGATTTGCTAGTAACTGAGAGTCGGGAGTGAGTTTTACAAGGGTAGGTTAGTAGCTAGCGTTAACCATTTTACATCAGAGAGAAGCAGAATGGAATGCTATATGAGTGTGCTTCAGTGGCTGCTTCAGCTAAGCAGCCACTTCGAAAACCGGTAAAAGAAAAGGGAACTGAAAGTTGTGACTCCCTCGAAAATATGCATTCTGAAAAAATGCAAGCTTTATTTTAAATTTTTCTCATTATTATTATTATTATTGCTGTTGTTGTGTGCATGCGCTGTCTGTATATGAATGCAGATCATGTGAGGATCAGGAAAGAATGTTTAAGAGTCAGTTCCTTCTTTTCTTCCACCATGGGCTCCCAGGGTGGCCATCATTTTGCATGGCCCTGCAGACACTTGTGTATGGATTTGACGGGGTAATTAATCTCCCCTGAGACATATTGAGAGGCTCCTAATCTCAACACTGATGCTAAACTAGGCATGGTATCATATACCTGCAATCGCAGCTCTTGGGAAGCTGAAAGGCAGGAAGATTGCTGTGAGTTCTGCCCAAACTACATAGTGAATTTCACACCTGCCTGAGCTAATATGAGACATTGTCCTAAAAATGAATAAACAAACAAACAAACTAAGATGGTCCTTGGGTTTTTATTTTTTTTTAATTAAAAAAAAATATGGCTTTGTGTGTTTTGCCTGCATGCATGTCTGTGTACCACTGCAAAAGTGTTCAAGAAGGCCAGAAAAGGGTAACAAATTCTCTGGAACTGGAGTTGCTGGTGGTTGTGAGCTGCCATGTGGGTGCTGGGAACTGAACCCAGTTTCTCTGTAAGAGAAACTCTTAACTGCTGAGCCATTTCCCCAGATACCTGGGGTTACAACAAGCCTTGGTAGCAACACTGTGCTTACATCCACAGAATTTCTACCCATGCCTCAATTAGATGACAACTTAATCTGGTGTGGCGTTTGTTTCCCTAGGAGATGACGGAAAATGGAAGTCACCAGTTGATAGTAAAAGCAAGATTCAACTTCAAGCAGACAAATGAAGACGAATTGTCAGTTTGTAAGGGGGACATCATTTATGTCACTCGAGTTGAAGAAGGAGGCTGGTGGGAAGGCACATTAAATGGGAGAACAGGATGGTTCCCTAGCAATTATGTTCGAGAAATTAAACCCAGTGGTGAGTATAAGTTTTTTAAGTCTTCTTACATGTGACACTTATTCCTTCCTGGTGTTCTTATTGAAAGTATCTTATTTTAAATTGTTTAACATGAACAGTTGATATATGTATATGCCTGTCCAAATTAAGACTAGGGCAGAACTGGGAATGGTTACATTTGGTAAAACAAAGTTGTATTTAGATTATGTGAAAGCCAAATAAGCAAAGAAATCCAAGGTTCGAACAACTGTTGTACTGCAAGTACGTGCTTTTTCTGTCCCCTGATTCTAGCTCAGAGTACACAGTGCAGAGTCCTTCCTGCTCCTCTGAGAATCACCATGGCAGAATACAATAACAAGAGAAGCTGAGAGCTAGCTTCCCTTTTTAGCTCTACACCCTTTAAGCAGACCTAAGGCTTATTGCTTTAGAGATGTGGGAAAGAGATAACAGAAAGCTGCCTGGCCATGTTAGGAGCAAGATTGTCCTTAGTTCATTGCACACCATGAGCTGCTTTCCCTTTTCTGAATAATATATACACGATAGAGTTTAATTGCTCTTTAGAGGTCTTTTTTAGAGTTTTTTTTTTGTAACTTATTTGTCTTTAAATAAGAAGGCAGATTTCTGTAATGCTCAAGAGAAATTAGCAGAGCATCATGGTGTACGTCTCTAATCCTAGCCCTGGGGAAACGGAGACAAGTGGATTAAGAGTTTAAGATCATCTTTACCTGTAAAAGAATATCTAGGCTAGCTTGGGCTACATCAGAGCTTGTCTCAAATAAACTGAACAACAACAAAATTTGATCAAACCCTTCCACAACCAGTTTTTGGAAGAATATGGTATTACAGATAAAACTGCTGTTATTATATCTCTTCATTTTTCAAAAAATATTTACCCAAGGACTCCTTTCAATAGCTTGATTCTCAGTGTATTATCTCTTTTGTAGATGTCTTCTTTGTTTTTAATTTTAATGCTTCATAATTGATGGGGCCAGTGAATGGCTCAGTGAATAAAGATGCTTCCTGCCAAACCTGACATTGGTTTGATCCCTAGCACACAAGCTAGAAGAATAGAACCAACTCCCAAATGTTGTTCTCTGCCCCCCATATGTGCACCCTGGTGCATGTCCCTGAAATAAATGAATAAATAAATACATAAATAAATTTTACTTAAAATGATACTGTGGGCTAGTGAGATGCCCAGTGGGTGAAGGTGCTTACTGCATAGCAAAGCGCTGATGATCAGAGTCTGATCCCCAGAATCCATAGAAAAATGGAAGGAGAGAACCAACTTCACAAAGCAGTCTTTTGATCTCAGCATGTGTGCCGTGGCCCCAGTGCCCCTCCCACTCACACATGCCCAATGTATTTTTTACATTGATACATTTCATTAATAAACATATGGACTCATTCTAAATAAAATAAAATATTTCAGAAGTATAGTATAGATAACGAAAGTTCCTTCTCCCTGCACAGCTGCCCCTGGATAACTAGTATTCTTAGAAGGCTTTCTTTAAAAGTACTTAAGATGAAATTTAGTTGTTCTACTTGCTGTGATCTGGGATCGGGGACAGGAGCATCTCATTGAATGGATTGTTTACTAGAGGACTTATAAATATTTGTTTGTATAGATTTTTCATCAGTTTTTGTCATGCTGGGCATGGAACCCAGGTCCTAATACATGCTGGGCAAGTGATTTACCTCTGATCCAGAGTCCCAGCCCTCAACATTTTTATGTACTGGGAATTGAGACTTTTTAAAGCTCTGGAAGTGTTTTCACAGGCCCTGCCAGGAATTTCCTTGGTTTTGATTATTTTTACAGCTGACCTTCACTCTCTGCTATATCTTTCCTTTGACATAATCCAATTGTCAGGATCCTAAACCGTTTTCCAGATTTACACTGGCGTTCCCTGGTGCAGTGTCCTCATCTGCAAAACTAAAAGGAACAGCTTTTGCTGCCTCGCCTGGAAATTCCAAGCATTGCTTAAAGGGTAGAGAAGTGTACATCATGTCTCTCACTGTGACATCTTAAAGCGATATGCCTACTTTTTAATGGACCACCCTAGGCCTTGCTTTCCCTTCCCTTAAGACTTTTCTTCGGATACTCAGGTTAAAGACTCAGGTTAGCAAACTCTGGCCCAACTTGTGCACTTAGTGTCTCCCTAGAAACATCTTGCTATTGAAGGCAGGAGTGACTTCACTATCCAGCTTCTGAGGCAAAGAGGGTCTAGGATCTGATGTGTGTAGGATAGCATCTCTCATGTAGCTCATTGTCATCACTTTCTTGTCTTCCTTGCTGTTGTTCCTGTCACTTCTATAATCTAGCCTAAACTAAGTAATCAGGACAATTCATTAACAATGTAACCCAAATCATGGTTCCCAGAAGGTATAAAAGCCTAGGTCACTACAGTAGTGTTGGTCCAACCTTGTCCCTAGATGACCTCACTCCTCATCACTCATTCCACTTTATACATACTGGTCCCTTGGCCTACCTAGCTGTCCAGCCATTGGCAATGTTCTTCTCAGATTTCAGCACTGCTATGTGCCTTGTGACCTTCAGGTCTGCTCTCTTGTGCACGTTGTAGCAGTGCCTTCCTGAGTCACCCAGGACAAAGGTGACTTCTATCCCTGCTGCCTCTACCCATCTCTTTGTCCTGCTTTACTCTTTGTTCTATTGTTTTTCTTTCCCTAATATCCTATACATTTACTTCTTTCTTTATTTCATTTTCGGCCTACATCTTACCTTTAAAATGTGAAAACCACAAGAACAAAGATGTTCTGCTTTGTTTATGCTTGTCAAATATATATAATGTCTGGGTGTGAGGGCTCTAATTTCCAGGACTTTGGGGAGTGAGTCAAAAGGATTGCCCATGAGCTCAAGGCCAGCCTGGGCTACAGAGTGTGACCCTGTCTCAAAAAAAAAAATCATGATTAAAACAAGATAAAAATGGGTGGGGGTAAATATTGTCAAAGTATATGACTTACTTGAAAGAAATTGTGTATATGCAATCTAATACCATGAACAATGACTATAAACCAACAAAAGTTCCAGAGTCAGAAAAGGACCATATTGTAAAATAAATATTATGAGGTAGTTGGTAAAATTGTACTAATCTTATTCATTGAGTATCTGCTAACCACTTGGGATGTATGCAGCAATATTGTCCACAGACTCTGCCCCTAAGACATTTTTAGGCTTATGTGTTTAACTTACAGTAACAGCATAAGACAGAGCAGGCAATCCAGATAAAGGTCTAAACATGAGGCTGTTGGAGCAATGAAGAAACAATTTGATTAACAGTATTCTAAGTTGAGGGAATTCCCTGAACAGGGTTGTGAAGATATGCAGATGGTTCTGATTAGTGGAAGGTTAGAGAACATGAGTTAAAGAATGTTTATAGGGAGTAGTAGGCAGAATGATTTTCCTTGAGAATAAAATACACAAGGCCTTTGAGCTAGAGCTCTATGAAGAGATGTGTCGCAAAGTCAAGCTGCTTTCTATTTTTCACTGATATGTTTAATCATTAATTTTAAAAGGTAGTTTACAAGTGTGGTGGTTTGAAAGAAAATGCCTCCCAAAGGGAGTGGCACTGTTAGGAGATGTGACCTTGTTGAAGCAGGTGTGATCTTGTTAGAGGAAAATGTCTGCGTGGAGGCAGGCTTTGAGTCTCTTTTGCTCAAGCTTCTCTCAGTGTGTCACTCAGTGTACTTCTTGTTGCCTGCTTATCTACATTTGGCAGCTTTTTTCCAGTGCCGTGCTTCCCACCGTAATGATAATGGACTAAACCTCTGAAACTGGAAGCTGCCACCTCAGTTAAATATTTTCCTTTGTAAGAGTTGCCATGGTCATGGTGTCACTTCACAGCAATAGACAACAAGACATTTGGATTACTTCAAAATCACTTCATAAAGAAGGATGACCTTGAATTATTAATTCTCCTGCCACTACCTCCTGTATACTGGAGTTGCAGGTGAAGTTAAGTCTTTGGCAACAGCACCCTTGGAAGAGAGATTAAAATAGTTCTTTAGGCATGCTGAATAGTTACTGTAACAGTGATTGTTATAAAGAGAGTAAGCCTGGCTCCTGATTCTCTGTGGTCTCCTATCTTACTGTACAATTTCTTCTTCATGTGGCCAATTCTCTTTCTGTTTTTCTTCCATATCATCATCTAGATGAGGAGGGCCTCACCAGAGGCCAAATATATAGGACCACACAATCTCAGCCATTCAGCTTCCGGAATTGTGAGATAAGGAATCCAATTTTTACAGGCACCTACCTATAAATATTTTGTTATAGTAACAGTGGACAAACTAATAAAGTGCTGGACTCCCCTCACAGAGAAATAGGAAAAAGGTGTGTCTGTGGGGGTTGGAAGGTGTTAGTAATGAAGATAATGAAAGGTTTGAATTTGGAGAAATGGAAAGAGAAAAACTGAAGATGAAATGTACAATGGCAATATAAAGGCAGTGGCTAATGAAGTATGAATGCTATTATACATCAGCATTACTCACAGACAGTGTATTAAGGGTGACGAGGCTATGGGAACAATGAAGGAGCTAGTGTTTGGGCTGCATATCAAGTCAGGGAACTAACAGATGGGCCCAGAAGGGAGGGAAGGATAAGTTAAGTTAAGTCGTAGCAATTGGGCAGAGAAAACAAGAGAACTCCTGTGGTCAGCTGAGCAGAGTGAGCTTTGCACCAGTGTCAAAGGTTAACTTGGTGTAAAGGAAGGTATTAGGTATTTTGTTAGGAAAGGTAGGTGAGCAATACAGTTTTGTTGATTTGAACTCTGTCCCACCCCAACTATTGCTAGCTCTGCCAAATCTACCTCGAATGCCACAAAAGGACATATTGTATTCAATGATTGTGAATGGATGCCTTTTTATTCATTTCTTTCCATGAATTCCTTGTTGATATGTAAGATTAGAAAATAAGGCTAGTCTTCAGGGAGGTTGAAAATGATTCATAGATGAAATGTGTATTCTGTAGACACAAACCTTCACTTTGCATTTTAAACCCCACTGCCATACAATGTCTTCAACTGTTTCATGAAGTTGAATCAGGAATGGAACTGAAGAACTTGGGTGATCTCTGTCTTCCCTTCTATTGGGGCAAAGGTGGAGTTATGTGGTCACTTGGGCAGTCAGTAATTCTGACAAATTCACACTCCTATCCTAGGAGGTGAGACACTCAACCTAATACTAATAGCATTTTTGTAATGTCACATAAGGGCAAAGCAAGCCGAGAGTCACATAATCTCCTCTGTGTGTGAGTGTTGTGCCAGGGAGTGCCACGCACTTTCCATCTCCTGAGATGCTCATTGATGGAAATGCTTAGTGCCAGGGTAATTTGTTCTAGATTCCACTGTGGGTCTTGGGTAAAGATTACTGTGATCAGAGGCACAGAAGCAGGCTGCTTGCTCCTGCCCTTGGAGAGGAAACAGATTTCAGGGAAGTGCTTAGGTCAGGTGGTGGTGATGCACACCTTTAATCCCAGCACTCAGGAGGCAGAGGCAGGCGGGTCTCTGTGAGTTCAAGCCCAGCCTGGTCTACAGAGTGAGTTCCAGGATAGCCAGGGCAATATAGAGAAACCCTGTGTCGAAAAACAAAAAAGAAAAACCAAAGCCACACCCCCCACACAAAAAATCATGGAAAAAAGAAAGGAAAAGGGCAAAAGAAAGAAAGATCTCTATGCCAGAAAAAAAAGTTGAAACAAGCATGATAAGAAAACAGTATTTTAAACAAATTTTATTTTCTCCAATTGATCCTGTTAAAGAGTTATTAAGTCAATTGGTGGGATGACTAGGTAAATGGATAACTAGGTTTGTATAAGCAGATTAAGAATCCACTCTCCCTCATATGAGACCCTGTCTCAAAAATAAAAATATTCCCTATTTTCCAGAATCTGGAGTAAAATCTTTTGTTTCATCCCTGTTACTGGTAATTTATTTTTTAAAATTAAATATCTCTGCCTCTCTGCTTCTCTCTCTCTCTCTCTCTCTCTCTCTCTCTCTCTCTCTCTCTCTCACTGTGTGTGTGCAAGCAAGCAGAGGTGAAAGGAAAACTTTGGGAGTCAGTTCTCTCCTTCTATATGATTGCTCACCTCAGTTTGTCGCTCAGGTGGCATGGGCCTTTACCCATTGAGCCATCTTATAGGTCCCTGATATTGCTAATTTGTTCTCGCTCTTTCTCTCTGTGTCTCACTCTTTTCACAGTCTTATTTGAGCTTTGATTATTTCATTGTTTTTTATAAAAATAATCTAAAACCATTAATATTTTTTTCTTTGACAATTTTTCATGCATGTTTGTAATGCATTTCAGTTTCTCCCATGTTCACAGTCTTATGTTTTCAAAGAACTAACTCTTTTTCCTTTGAGTTCAGTTATTCCAGCCATGAAGAAATCTCTAAAACATCCACGTCTTTGGTATATGATTTTCCTCAGTTCTACTTTGCATAGCTAACATTGTATTTCAATTGCATTATGCATTCCTTCAGCCTTTCCTGCCCTTGACTGTGTCTTAGCAGGCACTCCATTAGTGGAATGCACTTATCTTGGCTTGGCTTCTGATTGGTGACCACATCTTGTTGGTATCTTCCATCCACATACTAACCAGACTTGACCTTGCTTAGTTTCTGAAACTGAAGGCAATGGGGCATGTCCCATGTGTTGTATCTATAGACCTTGATTTTACATGTTCTTCACTTTTTGACACCATCTTGTTATGTAGCTCAGTTTAACTCCAATTCCTTAGGTATCATTAGCTAGTCTAAAAATTATGACAATCTTCCTGCCTCAGCCACATTAAGAGTAGGATTATAAGTGTGACCCACCACAATAGGCTCAAAAATGTTATTTTTATTAAGATAAGTTTAAAGAATAATTGAGCAAAAGCTTACTTTCTAATTAAAATCTTTACTGAAGTCTTGCATCAGCCCAGTGCTAGTCACCCAGCCCTTTAGTAGTTTTGTCTCTGGGAATCCTATTGATTGGGAGCAGAGCCTCCTTATCAAGTCATGCCTCAGCTTTGATATTGGGTCTGTCATTTCCTATCTGTATGACCTTAGGCAAAGTGCATTACATGCCTGGTTTTGTGTTGTCTCTCCTCTGTAAGATATGATCTCCATTTATCAGGGTGTTGTAAAGATAAAAAAATGTCTTCAAGGCTACTTAGTCCCAAATAAATATTAAGAGTATTTTGATACAATAAAAGTTAAAATCAATATTATATGGGGAATATTTATGAAACTATATTGTTCATACATACACATGCATAAAAGAATGAAAGGACGTAATGGTTACTCAGCATGAGGCTTAATTTAGATAATGGAAAAATCATTACAATTTATTTATGTCTCTGCATTTTTAATTCTTAGGGTTGTTTTGTAAAAGATTTACAAGTTGAAAATGATTATTTAAAAAATGAATATTAATATGTGATGGCATACTTTTACTTGGTCATGTGTATTCCATCATGCTTCAGAAAGGGTTCAAAGCAGTGTATGATATAGGAAGATAATGAAATACAAAGAAAAATGAAGAAAACCAGACAGTGCAGGCTGGAAAGATACTATGCAGTGTTGCTACTAAACATTTATAGCCAGGTGTGGTAATCCTCGCAATCTGGAGGCTGAAGCAAGAGGATCGGGAGTTCAAGGTTAGCTTGGGTTACATGGTGAAACCTTATCTCATAAATAGAAATATGATTGTTTTGTATTTTATTTTAATTAGAAGACTCTTCTAGGATACCCAATGGTTGTGAGTTATTGAGTAAGATGAACTCTGTAAAAGAAAGCCAGCATTTTCTAATGCAATATAATAACATTAAAATGATAAAGAAAACAGAGGAGCATTTTACAGAAGTTTTCAGCGAGTTGGAGATTCTGTTTATTTTATTGTTGGCACAGTAAGCAACCCCAAGAAAGGCATGGTTGGTATTATGTATTTTTCTATTTTTTTTTTTTTACTAATTTGTCAGTTACAAATACACTTTGGATTGCTTTGGTTTCACTTGCCAGTTTTGAATACATTGAGTGAAGACCCTAACTTCCATAAATAAACCCAAACTGAGAGTGTCACTCCTTCCTGGCTCTGCCATTGGTTAGCTATGTATTAACTCTTTGGACTGTTCCTCCCTTGAAAATTGAGAAGTCTGAACAAGAAGATTGGACTTTGACTTTCAGCAGTTCAGTGGTAGGTCCACCTACTTAAGGGAGGTACATTCTTTCCTCGTGGAATCTTTGTACAATGTCAGTTGTCTTATGCTATCCAATGTCCACTATGGAGTTATATGTTATTAACATTTTCCAAATGTCTTTTTCACAGAGAGACCTCTGTCCCCTAAAGCTGTCAAAGGATTTGACACTGCTCCACTTACCAAGAATTACTACACTGTGGTGAGTATTCAGAGGGCAAAATTGTTCTAACTCAACGTGGAGCTGTTTCACTTGTCCAATCACTGAATAAGGGAAAACAAGAGAAAGATGAGATAAAGTTGCTCTGTAAGGTTCCAAGGCCGTTTGCATAATGCTCATGTACTTGTGGGAATATTACAGGTATTTAGAGGATTCCCATCCACTGTACTGACTAACTAAAGAGCTGAGTAATGGTTAGGCCTACTAGCAGCACTGGAAGAGAAGATGGTTAACTTTTAGGCCCTGTGCTGAAATATTGTCAACTTGATTTTTGACAAACACCTAAATGGAAGACTGCCTTTTGACACAGAAGGGGAATCCAGTGGTTATGGCTTGAAAACAGATATGTCAAACTATATTAGCTATAAATAGGGTATGTGTAATAATCAAAATAAGCTCCTGCATCATTCTCCTTAATCTATTCTCTATTTCCCTTCATTTCCTTTCAAGCCTTGGCCTAGTCACTAATTAAAAGGTCAAGTCATCATTACCTCTAAGTTGCCTTGTCTGGTAGCCTCATGATCTCCTCCAACCTCTACTGAAATAGTTTTGACCCAGTGTTACATGTTCATTTGTACTGCGTGCTGTGTCATTATCTCTGCACTGGTATATGAGTGTCATTTGACTTCAGAATTTAAATTTAACTATCCAGTGAGATTACAAATGTTCCATACTGGTAATAGAAACAGTAAGTGATATGAAAAATCAAGAAGGATTTCACCTCATAGGTACCACGAGCAACAATAAGAGGAGGATTTTTGTCAATGGCTTTCCTCCTGTTTCTAGTGATAAAGAAATGCATGATTCAGCAGAAGTAGGCAGTATGTTCAGGCAAGAGGGGCATGCCTGCAATTAGTCAAGAGTGGCCCACAGTATGTTCTTCCCTCACTGAAATGTCTCTCAGAAGATCAGATTCTTTATTTCTTGCAATTTACTGCAAGTAGCACATCACATGAAAATGCTGTTGGTAAAACACATGATGGAAGTGACTCAAGGAAGGGTTCTTGGGATCACAGTAGGAAGGTGTAGTCCATCATGGAGGCAGCTCTCATCCCATCCAATCAGGAACTAGAGAGATGATTGGTGCTGCTCAGCCATTACTGCTTTGTTATTCAGTTAGGGTCTTCACCTCCTGGAAGGGTACCATCCCATTTGAGGTGTGTCTTTCCCCACCCCCAGTTTTAAGCCTCTCTGGAAACATGCTCCCAGACATGATCCGAAGTGTGACTGCCAGGTGTTTATAAGTTCAGTGCAGTTAACAGTGAAATTAATAATCACATTTTTTTTTAATGATGTGGCTTGAAGAACTGGCATGCACTAACAAAGTTGAGACAATGGCTGTAACGTGGCAAACCAAAAAGCCCACCACTGCTCTTATGAGCCTTGCTGTGGCCTTCCACTGGCTTACCTCATTTTCGCTCACTGCTCTCTCTACTCACTTCCTGAATTTTCTCGGCCTTTGGGAGCTTACCACTTCTTTAAAATTTAAGAGTGTGTGTGCGTGCATGTGCGTGTGTGTGTGTGTGTGTGTGTGTATGTGTATGTGTGTGTGGGAGAGAGTGTGTTTGAGAGTATATGAGAGCGTATGTGTGTGTGAGCGTATTTGTGATGTCTGGGTGGGCCATGTGGAGATCAGAGGGCAATGTTGTGGAGTCAGTTCTCTCCTTCCACTGTTTTTATTTGAGAATGTCGTGCATGCATATAATATGTTCTGGTCTACCTCTCAGTCCCTTCTTTCCGATTCCTCCTTATCTGCCCCAGTACTTCTCTCACCCAACCTCCATGTGGTCTCTATAAACCACAGAGCACAAGTTCATTTACTGCTCCTTTTATTCCCATGGGTGTGGGGCAATCTTCTGAAACATGGGTAGCCTCTCAGGACCCACTACCCTGAAAGAATGGACTCTACTTCTCTCAACAGCCCTAAATTGCTAATATATCTTCAGCTAAGGGTGGGACTTAATGATCCCTTCCTATAGCATGCTGGGGTTGGATCTGGATTGATCTTGTGCAGATCTCTCTCTGTACTTTTCCATGGGTTCTGGGCACAGAATTCAGGTTGTCTGACTTGTGTAACATGGGTTTTTACCTGTTGAGCTGTCTCGATGATTCTTACTACTCCACCATCACCCACCCCTCTTTGTGAGACAGCTTTGGCTGGCCTGGAGCTTACTATGAAGACTAGGCTAGCGTCAGACTCGTAGAGATCCACTTGTCTCCAGTGCTGGAATTAAAGAGGAACGCCACCATGCCCATCCTTACCTGTATAAGACTTTACACGAGGCTCCATGGAGCCTCTTCTCCATATTCCTCATTACTTTTTACCCTCCTTCCACTAATCTGTTCCATCTGAAGGCTGGTGGTTGAGGAAGTGGCCGGATTATGTGGAGCTGTTAAGTCTATGGTGTTGTACATGAGGTTGCTGGTGTATAAAAAGCCTGAGACTTGGGGGTGTGAAATCAATCGTACCCTTAGAGGTAGGTAGACAGTTACACCGGCGTGAAGTCAGATATGACACAAATACAGAAATATAGTGTCCTTTTTGCTCTCAAAGGATGCTTGCAACATGCTGACAGTGTTTTTTACAGACACCAGAATTATTGCCGACTCCTACAATGTAGTTTTGCTTTGCTTTAAGGTTTTCTGAGGTCACTATAGTCTTCTGTCATAGAATATGTATGTATGTATGTATGTATGTATGTATGTATGTATGTATGTATATCCTCTTAAAACAATTTCTTCACTCGTTTAGCTATTTTTGTTTTTGAGGCAAGGTCTTACTGTGTCTCAAGATGGCCTAAAATTCACCATATAGTTTAGGCCTGCCTTGAACTTGTGACCCTCCCACTTCAGCCTCCTGAGTACAGGAATTACCGGTGTGTTGTACCATACCTGACAATTTTCTTATACTTACATGGCTCCATCCTCTTAGAAAACTTAGTTCCAAAGTTGTTTTCACTCCAAAGCCTTTCCAGAAAATGTAGGACATTTATTTTATGGGAAAATAATAGTCCAGAGGAGAGATACAAGATTGCTACCTATTTTTCTGTGGCTTTGTGCCATCTGTTCCATTTTGAAATCAAGGAAAGGTTAGCTCAGAATATGGATGCTCAATGTCTTCATGGAGACAGAACTAGGGAGGCACAGGCAGTGTCTGGACATAGCCTATCTCAATAAGTTTGAAGGGATTCCCTCCCGATCCAATTGTACCGCACTAAGTTGGTTGATCTGCCAAGCTCCTTGCCTTCTGACTCACCACTGAGGCCTTCTGTTAGGGAGCACATAGCCTTCTCTGTCTGCTCTCCTCCTTCTCCTTTCATATTAGGCATCCTGTGCCCTGAGAAAGAACCAATCCCCATTCATCAGCTGCTCTGTTGAGTTTGATGAAAGTGAGGGAAGCCTGGGTGAGTTTGGGAAAGCATCCCAAGCATTCCCCAAAGAG
Organism: Phodopus roborovskii; assembly: GCF_943737965.1. Taxonomy (NCBI): domain Eukaryota; kingdom Metazoa; phylum Chordata; class Mammalia; order Rodentia; family Cricetidae; genus Phodopus; species Phodopus roborovskii. The sequence continues at coordinate 173,252 of NW_026125857.1, read as the reverse complement.
CACTGTTGCCAGCATGCATTGCCAATCTCATGTGGTCTGAGAGGGAATAATATAATGAGAAAGCTTCTTTTCCTTTTGGTGTGCGTGTGTCCATGTGTATTTGTGTTTGTATATGTGCAGGTGCACTTATATGCACATGCGTGTGTGTGTGGATGCAAGGCGTCAACCTTGGGTGTCGTTCCTTAGGAGGCACCCATTTTATTTTTTGAGGCAGAATCTCTTACTGTAAACAGATGCAACCAGAGTAGACAAGCTGGCCAATGACCCACAGGGCTACACCTGCCATCACATCACCAGCACTGGGATGACAAGGATGTGCCACCACATACGACTTTGGGTGTAGATTGTATGGATCAAACTCAATTCCTCATGTTTGCATGACAGACATGTTAGGGAACCAGTTCTTTCCCTAGCCCTGACAAAGCTTTTGCCTCTAGTTTTATGAGCTCAACATCCTGCCACCTCTAGGGCTTGCAGTTTCTGAGTTTCCTTTCAGGAGTGCAGAGAGACTAGCTCAGTGCAGGAGCAACGGGCCTAGCGTTTGGGAGACCGAGCTCCATTTCCAGCACAGGGGTGGGGGTGGGGTGGGGGGTGGGGATGGGGGGGGTCCTTTCCTCCAGCTGGCTCCTCTGCTTCCTTTTTCTTTATTTGGGTAGGCATTGTGATTCAGGTGGTGTGACAGAGACAACAGTCCTTGAAGCAAAGATGAGGATGTGAAATGGCTCATTATCAGGCATGTTCCTTTTAGAGAAATGCACAGAAAGATGATTAGAAGTTTCATTCCTTCTTGAATTTGAGAGGGGAGGCATGATGCCACAGTTTGATTTTTTAATCCCGATACAACTATATTTGATGTGTATGAGTGGTATGCATGTATGTATGTATATATGTATGTATTATGTGCATCACATGCGTGCCTCCTACCTGCAGATGCTAGAAGAGGGCATTGAATCCTCTAGAATTGGAGTTATAGATAGTTTGAGCTACCTTATGGGTGCTTGGAACCAAACCTTGGTCCTCTGCAACAGCAGTAAGTGCTCTTAACCACTGAGCCTTCTTTCCCAGTCCCCAAATAGATGCTTTTAATAAAGCAATATTCAGGAGTCTTGCCTCCTCCTCAATAGTTAATAAAATACAATATTCATAAATTCTAGGGCATGCACCTTCATTTCTGTGAATACAAAAGAACACCAGAGTCGGGCATAAGCATAAATGTTTACCTGGGATGCTGCAGTGAGCACCACTCCAGCTGAGTAGAGGGATATGATAAACAAACTTGAGCTTCAAAACTCACCCAACATTCCATGAAGACTTGAGGTTACAGGACTCATAGTGTTTTTTTTTTATTACTAATAGTAACTTGTCTTTTGATAGTTTATTTTAGTATTTGTTTGTGTGTATGTATGCGTATGTGTGTGTGTATGTCTGTGTGTGTGTATATCTCTGTGTGTGTCTGTGTGTGTCGTGTGTGTGTCGTATGTGTGTGTGTGTCTGTTTGTATGTGTGTGTGTGTGTGTGTGTGTGCCCACCCATGCTGTGTAGTGGACAGGAATATACATGCTGTGGTGTGCATGTGGAGATAAGAGGATGATCTTGTGGAAAATGGAGCCTGTGTTTTCTCTTTCTACCTTCATGTGGGTTCTAACTCTGCAGGATTATGTGGTAAATTCTTTCACCTGCTGAGCCATTTTGTTGGTCTTTAAAAATGTGTTTGTTTTTGTTTTCTGTTTTGTTTTGAGACAGTGTCTCATGTAGCCCGTGTTTCCTCTTGAATTTGTTATATAGCTGAAGCTGGTCTAGAACTCCTGATCTTCCCCCCGACACCCTCTCCCCAATTTCTGGTATTAAAAGTGTGCATCACCATGCCTAACTTTATTTTGAACGTTTTATTGAACCTATAATTTTACAAAATGGCTGTATTCATTTACTAGTGTGCAAAGGTTCCCTTTATGTCTATGGCAATGTCTTTAGCATTTTGTGGCTCTGGGCCTCAAACACAGAGCCTCAAGCTTGCCAGGCAAGTGTGCTCTACCACTGACTTACATTTCCAGACCAAGCTTTTGTCTTTTCAGCAATAACAAAGCTAACAGATATGAGTCGAAAGCTCTTTAATTCGTGTTTCCTTTATGATAGGTGCTATTAAATATTACATACTTGCTGGTGACCTTATGTGTTTTACTTTGAAAAAATGTACATTCAGATTTCTTTTTTGTTGCTATTCATTTTAAAAGTACAGGGTAGGCTGGGTGGTGGTGGTGACAGTGCACGCCTTTAATCCTAGCACTTGGGAGGCAGAGGCAGGCCGATATCTGAGTTTCAACACAGCCTGACCGACAGAGTGAGTTCCAGGTGGCCAGAGCTACACAGAGAAAAACCAAAACATTGAGAAAAGTATAGGGCGGGTTTTTGCTATATATTTTAGATATTACCCCCTTGGTAGGTAATAGTTTGAAAAGATTTTCTTTCATTTTGTGAGTTGTCTTCATTTCTGTTCATTGTTTCTTGTGTGTGTATATATGCTCATGTGTGTACATGTATGTGTGTGCACTTGTGTGTGCATGTGCATATGGAGACAGAAAAGTCAGTGTTGAGTGCCTTACTCTCTGGCTTTCTTCCTTGATTTATTTGTTGAGACAGAATCTCACTATTTAGCTGGGCTGGGACTCAATACACAAAATCCACAGAGATCTGCTCCTCAGTGCTGGGATTAAAGGCCTGTGCTTTCTACCTTCCCACCTTACTTTTTTTAGACAAAAATGAGCCAGGAGCTCAAGTTATTCAGTTAGACTGACTGGCCAGCAAGGCCCAGGGTCGCCACTTCCTCATTCTTGTGTGGCAAGCACTTCACCCATTAAAACCATGGCTCTGCCTCTCACTCTTTCGCTCTATTGAAGCTTTTTAGTTTGTTACAATCACATTGGTCTATTTTTGGTTTTGTTTCTTGTGCTTTTAGTGTCGTGTCCAAAACGGTTATCACCAAGAACAACACAATGGAGATTTTCCTGGTTTTTTTTTTTTTTCCAAGTAGGTTTATAGTTTTGAGTTTTACCTCTAGATGTTTAATGCAATATAAGGTGATTTTTTTGTGTATAATATGAAATATGGTTTATCTTGATTCTTCTGCGTGTGTGTATTCAATTTTTCTAATAGCACTTACTGAGGAAAGTGTCCTTTCACCGTTGTGTGTTCTTGGTGACTTTGTCAGTAATACATTGACTGTAGATGTGGGCTAGAATTTTTTATTCCATTTCA